>NC_036654.1:5803042-5913870 GCF_002806865.2 Cucurbita pepo subsp. pepo | reverse complement strand
TAAACGTTCTAATTTTTTTTTTAATTATGTTAGCAATTAGCCAATTTAATCAATTCATCCTTTATGTTTTTTTTTTTTTAAATTATGTTAGTCATTACTTTTTGCTAATTTAATCTATTTTATTTTATTTTTTTGCTATTGATGGACGTATCTTTCNCGGAAGGTTTCCACACCATTTATAAACGGTGGTTTGTTCTCCTCCCCAATCAATGTGGGACATCACAATCCACCTCCCTTTCGAGGCCCAACGTCCTCGCTAGCAGCCACCATTTATAAAGGTGCGAAAATCTTCCGCTGGTAGACGCGTTTTAAAGCCTTGAGGGGAAGCCCAAAAGGGAAAGACCAAAGAGGACAATCTCTGCTAGCGGTGGATCTGGGTCGTTACAACGTGGATTCTCACAATCCACCTCCTTTGGGATCAACATATTCGCTGGCGCACCGCTCTATGTCTGAATTTGATACCATTTGTAACAATCGAATCCCACAAAAAAACGTCTTTATTGGCACACTGCTCGATGTTTGATTTTTAGTCAATTAGTAACAACTCAAGGGCACCACTAGGTGCTTAGTAACAACAGCTCAAGTCAACTGATAGGTGTTTGACTTTGATATCATTTGTAACAAATCCAAACTCATCGCTAGGTGTCTGACTTTGATACCATATGTAAGAGTTCAAGCTCACCACTAGTAAATACTGTCATCTTTGAGATTTCCCTTTGAACTTCTCCTTTTAAAACGCGTATATACAAAAATTTCCAATATCCTTATAACGAATGTTTTATTACTATTTATAACCGGCGTTAGATTTCATGTAATTAAAGACAGTCTTAATAGTTTGTAATTAAAAATATTACTTGAAACTAACCTTTTAAAAAAATTATAATTTAATAAATTTGTATAAATATTCCGAGAGTTACAATAAAAATTATAATTTTATTATTAGTGTTCCAAAACATGATTGGTTTTGCTCATGTTAGACGAACACGGCTCTCCACAATGGTATGATATTGTCTACTTTGAGTATAAGTTTTCATGGCTTTGCTTTGGGCTTACCCGAGTATTATTTGACTATAAAATTATGATCATTCCTAGTTGACCGTGGGACTTTCATTATCCAACTTCTCAAATTAAGGAATTGTTAAACAACGGTTAAAAACATCCTAATTATGTTTAAAACAATATCAAACGTCCCCAAAAAAAACCCCAAAACACGAAAAAAATCCAGCCACGTGGCCATTCCTCAATGGCCATCAGCAGATAAGAAATATGTGCTCCCAAACCCACAGCATCCAATTATATATCCCCCAATGATTTTTTTTTTTTTTAATCATTTATCCAAATCCACCGCTCCGCCTTCAGCTCACTCCTCCGAGAAAAAATGGCAGCGATTTCCGGCACGACGGTGGCAGCCTTAAAAGCGGTGGCTGACTCGCAGAAACCCGAATCGCCGGTCCTCCGATTCACCCGGCTCAGCTACAAGTGGAAGCGGTGGACTGCCGGTCGGATTAGTGTAGTTGGACCGGTGGCGGCCGCCCCGGACCGGATATCGGAGAAGGTGGTGGAGAGCATAAAGAACGCGGAGGAGACGTGCTCGGATGATCCAGAGAGTGGGGAGTGTGCGGCGGCGTGGGATGAGGTGGAGGAGCTCAGCGCCGCCGCTAGCCACGCACGTGACCGGCTGAAGGATGCGGACCCACTCGAGGAGTTCTGTAAGGATAATCCCGAGACGGAGGAGTGTCGCACGTACGAGGACTAAGTAATTTATTTCAATTAATAATTTATTTGGACTATTTTTTTTCGATGTAGTAGAAAGATTTTGTGTGTTCTTTTCATTTTTAGTTAGGGAGGTTTTGGTTTTCGTTTGTTGCGTGAAATAAAAATAACGTTTCGAACTTTTAACCTAATGTTTAATATCTTTTAAATATTTTTAGTTAACGAAGGATGTTACACATTAATTATCGACATAATTAAACGATTATTATGATATTATATAGTGTGATAATTGACGATATTTTAAATTTTAATTTCTACCCATTAAAAATGTTCAAATTTAATTTTTAAATATTGTTTAATTTGATAAATATGTGGATGTTAAAATTGACGGATTATAAACTAAAGATCTCCTTTAGAGACAAGTTTGACGTTTCGTTTTTTTATGAAACAAATTAATATTGATTTCGTAATTTATTAATTTTAACATTTATTCTAGAAAAAAAGGGTAGAAGTACGAATTTCCTCAAATTTATTAGTTAAACAAATAATGACGACCAGATTATCATAAAAATGACATAAATAGATAAAAACTTTAAGCATTATAAAATTAAAATATTGTATTTATTTATTTTTAATTTAATGATATTAGATGCTGAAAAATTTTAATGTCTCTTACTCAATTCCATATTTATAAAAACAAAATCATATGATGAAATGAAATAGTGTTTTAAAAATTATAAATATTTAAATTTATTTTAGTCTCAAATGGTTTTTTTTTAATAAATAAAATTATTAATACAAATTTTGTAGGCATCAAGGTGGCTGTAGTTTAGTGGTGAGAATTCCACGTTGTGGCCGTGGAGACCTGGGCTCGAATCCCAGCAGCCACATTTGAGAGTATTTTTTAAAAGTTCCAAATTATCACGCAAAAAATGTAGAAGCATATAAAATTTCTCCCTTAAGTTTATATTGCACGTATTTTTTTAATGGAATTATTATTATTTGTGTCGATATTTAAATTGACTTAAATTTTAAGATATGTGGGAATAAATTCCTACGAAATGAGTAGTAAAATATATTAATAGATAAACTACTGTCAACAAAGTGGCTGTAGTTTAGTGGTGAGAATTCCACGTTGTGGCCGTGGAGACCTGGGCTCGAATCCCAGCAGCCACACTCAGTTTTATATTTTAATATTTTATGTTTTTTTCTCCTCGATTTATATATTTATTTATTAATATTTTTATCCCACACTTATTTTCCCGCCTAAAAGAACACTTCCTTTCATCATTTGCCGCCAAATCGTTAGACCTCCCAGTCGCATCCTTAGAATCACCATTTCCGTCTCCCCGCTTCTCCGAAATGTCAGCCATGAAAGATACCGGAGCTCTGGACTTCACCGCCGACAGAGGTAAGCAACAATATCTATAGTCTCTCTACCATTTTTTTTTTTTTCCAGAAAGTTGCAGTTGAAAACTTGTTGCAATTCCTTTGCAGTGCTCGCAAAGGAGTTCATCGCGAACTTCGCCGACGCCAATGGCGACGCGAAGTATTTAAACATTCTGGTAAATCTTCCACATTTTCATTCCCGTTTCCCCACTGTAATTGTAAATTTGTTTGGTGATTTAGTTTTAAACCCTAAATTGGGCTTACCTACTGTGATCGATTTGTTTTGTGATTTTGTTTCTTTAGACGTTTTGTTTTTTAGGTTTTGATTTGATTTTTTTTTTCTTTTAGCAAGAGGTTGCAAATCGCAGAGTTCGTGCAATTCAAATCGATCTCGAGGATGTCTTTAATGTACGCTTTTGTTTCTCTCTCACTCTCTCTTTTTTTTTCCCCGATCATATCTAATTGATTAGTTAAATAACACAGTTTTCTATGCAATTTTATTTCAGTATAAGGACTTGGACGAGGATTTCCTCAGACGTATTACAGAGAACACTCGACGATATATTGGAATTTTTGCCGATGCGATCGATGAGCTCATGCCAGAGCCAACAGAGGCGTTTATAGATGATGATCATGACATATTAATGACTCAAAGGTCCGATGATGGGCCGGATACTGCCGATAACCCTGACCCACGCCAAAAAATGCCTCCAGAAATTAAACGTTACTTGTGAGTTCATTGCGCTCCTATTCCTTCAGAGTTCAGAGTTGAGAGTATACTGAAAATTAGTGAAGCATGACTAATCACTTTTCATTCAATACCAAAATGCTTTTACATAGATTCTGTGTTTTTTTTTGCACCGTCAACTGTGCATAATGATATTCTGTACTGTGTTTTCTGGGCTCACAAGGAAGGTTAATTGAAAACTTGTCCAATTGGTTCTAGACTTGGGATTACTATACGAGTGATCTTTGATTTCTTATGCTTTGTGTGTCTCAGGAGGGCTACCGAATTGTCATTGTTACTTCTTGGCTTGCATGATTTGTCTTCAATGACAAACATTTTCATAAACGAAGAATTTCATTAATTCAGTTCCAATTGGTTGATATTTGCACCAATGCTATTATTTAATGTGTGGGGTTTTCATTCCCGAACATCTTTTCTAAATGAATTACCTATAATTTACTGTATACTTTTAAGGGATTACGTCATTTCAAAACTATCTTATGCTCAATCATTTTTTATTCAGTGAAGTTTACATTAGAGCATCTTCAAAGGGTCGTCCATTTACCATAAGAGAGGTCAAAGCTTCATATATTGGTCAACTTGTGAGGATATCTGGTATTGTGACGCGCTGTTCAGATGTAAAGCCATTGATGCAAGTGGCTGTTTATACATGCGAAGACTGTGGTTTCGAGATATATCAGGTAATCTAAATTGTAAAGCTGTGATTACCATCCCTTTTCAAGAAGAACGAAATTGATGATGAAATGAATATTTTATCGGTGATAAATCATGATTTCATCACTTGCATTACCATCACTAATGTTATTGATTTTTAAAATTGTGTGGCCCTTCTCTTGGTATGATTTTTAGGAAAGGCTTAGATTTTACTGTGGTTACTTAACTTTTAGCTTCTTTTTCCTCCGCTTGGATGTTCATTTCTTCAGTCTCACTGTATTGTTCATTCATGTAGCCACTTTTCTGCTTCACAGGAGGTAACAGCTCGAGTCTTCATGCCATTATTTGAGTGTCCATCTCAGCGTTGTAGAACAAACCAAACGAAAGGCAACCTAATTCTTCAACTTAGAGCATCCAAATTTCTGAAGTTTCAGGAGGTCATCAATTAACTTCTTTAAAGACATTGGTGGAAAAATATTTCTATTACAATTTCATATCTTGGTTGATATTCGTCATAAGGCATGCTGGTGCATTTGGTTTGCAGGCCAAAATTCAAGAGTTAGCTGAGCATGTTCCAAAAGGTCATATTCCCCGGACAATGACTGTTCATCTCAGGGGTGAACTAACGAGGAAGGTTAGTTCTGCAAGTAAATTCCCACTGGTATTTCTGATGGTGACTAGGATTTTGTTTAGTGTGGCTGATTGATCTATCTAGCCTCAGCAACTATTGCTTGTGAGTTGTGACCTTGAAATGCTTATTGTATTTGTCCATCATGCCAATATGATCTTTTTATTTTCGTAGATATGTCTTATTGAAACTTCAAGGAACAACGTCAATGAGTTTTAGTAATAATTAGAGCAAATGCTTGGAACTCAAATTTTTAAGTTTGCATTCAGCTTCTTTGAGTGATGGGTTTTAGTTTCTGTTCTTATCTAGAAAACATTAGAATTTAATGTGACACATATTGGCATGTGTACATTCAGCCCTTTTGCTCCATGAGTAATTTTGTATTAGAATAATTAGTTCACACCTGTCCTTTTTCTGAGCATTGTCAGGTAGCTCCAGGTGATGTTGTCGAACTATCAGGGATTTTTCTTCCTATTCCCTATACGGGTTTCAGGGCAATGCGTGCTGGTTTGGTTGCTGATACATTCTTAGAGGCCATGTCTATCACCCATTTCAAGAAAAAATATGAGGAGTATGCCATTCTTCAACCATCATCTTCTACTTAAACAATTTTCATCTATAATCTGCTTTTAGTGGCATCTTGTCTGCATTATTCCCAGCTTTCTTTCTTGATCTCTTATAACTGATCTATTACGTTAACTTGGTTCAGTATAGAGCCTTTACTTTTTTAGTTGTTTTGTACTGCAGATATGAACTTAGAGGAGATGAGGAGGAACTAATTGCACGTTTGGCCGAGGATGGTGATATTTACAATAAACTTTCAAGGTCGTTGGCACCTGAAATTTTTGGGCATGAAGATATTAAAAAAGCTTTACTGCTTCTCCTTGTGGGTGCTCCTCATAGAAAGTTGAAAGATGGGATGAAGGTAAAAACATAAAATCATCTTGAGTAATATTTGATGCATGGGTTTTTTTTTTTTTGTTAATTTTTTATGCTGCAATCAATCAATAAGGCAATGTTCTGGTTCATTATTAATTTGCATGAAAGTTTGTTTTTTCCCCTCCTTTTTCCTATCACTGGTGCATTCTATAACGATATTTAAGATAGTTTTCCACTTTGAAATTTTCAAGGTGGAATTATAAATTCTCAATTCCAAACTCGTTGCAGATTAGAGGAGACTTGCATATATGTTTGATGGGTGATCCTGGAGTTGCGAAGAGTCAACTTCTTAAACACATCATCAATGTTGCTCCCAGGGGTGTCTACACGACTGGCAAAGGTAGCAGTGGGGTTGGTCTAACGGCTGCTGTTCAGAAGGATCCTGTCACAAATGAGATGGTCCTTGAAGGAGGGGCATTGGTGAGACACATACTTCATGTATCAAAACAAAATTTGCACTTTGCTCTCCCTAGATTTATCATAGCTTCTGATGTATCAAAGTTTCACTGAGTGCGAAATTGAACTACTTCAGGTATTAGCTGATATGGGAATATGTGCAATTGATGAATTTGACAAGATGGAAGAATCTGATCGTACAGCAATACATGAAGTCATGGAGCAACAGACTGTGAGCATTGCCAAGGCTGGGATCACCACTTCTCTTAATGCCAGGACTGCTGTCCTTGCTGCAGCCAATCCAGCATGGTACTTACCTTAATGATCTTTTTGAACCATTTTCTGATTCTCTCTTTCAAGTGGGTTTCCGTTTCTATACTTTGAGCAACTTTTCTCAGTTTTATGGGATCATGAAGTATGCTTATTGTATCTCCATAGGGGACGATACGATCTACGTAGAACTCCAGCTGAAAACATTAACCTTCCTCCAGCTCTATTATCAAGATTTGATCTTCTTTGGTTGATCCTAGATCGAGCTGATATGGATAACGATCTTGAAATGGCTAGACATGTTGTTTATGTTCATCAGAATAGAGAATCTCCTGCCCTTGGCTTCACCCCACTTGAATCATCTGTTCTTCGGTAATGTTACAATTGCTTTCTTGCGTACATATTAGACTAGGAAGTATAATGATTTCAGATTAAAAGGAGGCTTTGCTTTAGTTGATTTTCAAAATCTAAACGATCAGAATCCTCATACATGCTCTTCTTTATGCTTGGGGCTTAGTTAAAATATAATTATCAGTGTTTCATTCTTTTCTTTCTTATCAATCTCTGTTTAATGAACCAATAAGTTGTATATTTCTGTTTTAGAAAAAGGAAAAAAAATAATCTATACATTTCTGTTCTGATGACCAGATAAGTTCTGCTTGCTATGTCAGACTTTCATGTTCCCTCAAAATTTCTGCCAATGAAAGTGAATCTTCCCAACAGAGAGCTATAGATCCTACAGATGTTCTTTTCAGTCATCAATTCTCAGATTATATTATACCTGTGTACTAAATGCATGCATTGGGGCCTGAAAATCTTCATTTTTTCCCTTTTTTACAAATCCATCATCAATTTCGGTTGCCTGAAAATTCTTCAATTCACTTTTTAAATTTGTACTTTGTCGTTTTGGTGGATGTGTCAGAGCTTATATTTCAGCTGCGAGAAGATTGTCTCCTTACGTTCCCAAGGATCTAGAGGAGTATATTGCCAGTGCCTATTCCAGTATTCGACAGGAAGAAGCTAAATCTAACACTCCACATTCATATACCACAGTCCGAACTCTACTAAGTATTCTCCGGATATCAGCTGTAAGTCTTATCTTGCATTTATTCATAAGAGTAACCTATAAACTCTTCTGTATGTTATTATGCCCCCCATAGAACTAAATACCAAATAGAGACAAAGATACTGTTCCTTCCCCGCATTTGAATTTCATCTAGGTTGAAATATTTTTGCCCAAGCTGAACTCATGGTCCGACTTGGGTTGGTAGCAAAAAAAGTGCTGACCACTTAGCTCATGGTAAGTATACATAATGTATGTAGCTTTGATGAACTAATGAAACTTTGAATTTAACTCTTCCTTCACAGGCTCTAGCAAGGCTTAGATTCTCTGAGACTGTGGTTCAGAGCGATGTCGATGAGGCTCTACGGTTAATGCAAATGTCAAAATTTTCTCTATACTCGGATGACCGTCAAAAATCCGGTCTAGATGCTATCTCAGATATCTATTCAATCCTGCGTGATGAAGCTGCCAGAACGAATAAAATGGATGTGAGCTATGCACACGCCCTTAACTGGATCTCTAGGAAGGTTAGTTATTCTTATTCTTATAGTCGTTTACACTTGGAATTCCTACATCATGCTCCACGCAGTTGAACACATTTGATAGACTGAACATATAAGAGGAGATACATCTAAAATCATAATGTTTTTACTGGTTCTTTATCTTCCCTGGATGGGAGAAACAGCTCTGAAATTCCCAAGGCCTTTTATCTTCTTCTTGCAAATCATTTAAACTATGATTACTGTTAGAACAAGAAAATATATTGCTAGTCTAGATAGATTCTTGTTACTAAACACTGTACTTGAAGTTTCATCATGGTGATATTTAGCTTAGTAGCAACAACTATGCTACAAATCGATGCCACAAGTTTGCTAAAATCCATAATTTGTAGATGTTGATCCAAAAAGATCCATTCACGGTATCTTTTCTTTCATCAAAACTGAATCTAACTATTGGAAATTGAAATGTTCGGTTTTCTCTCAGGGATACAGTGAAGCACAGCTAAAAGAATGTTTGGAGGAGTACGCAGCCTTGAATGTGTGGCAAATTCATCCACACACCTTCGACATTCGGTTTATAGATGCCTGATGTGTTGTTATTTGCATTATTATTGAGTTCGTGACTTAGAGGTAGTTTAAATTGTCTTAGCATCGGTTTCAACCAATGATCATTTAGAATACGAAGTAAAAGCTCAAAATTTTTGGAGGGTTTAATGTTGTATCTATAGGGGTAGCTGTGGACATTACCACCATATCTGTATAAGTGTATTCTAATTTTTAAGTTTTAAGGGGATTATTTGTCTGGATCCATTCGTTTCATGTGTTCTAAATGTGCTTATATTTGGGTTTTTGGTTTTTTACTTCAAGATAATTGCATTATTTGGTTGATGTGTATAGAAAGAGTTGTACACTTAGAAGCGGTTTAAGACAACAGAGTGTTTGAGGATTGTTGGGAGAGAGTCTACGTTGACTAATTAATGGGATAATCACGAGTTTACAAGTAAATAATACTATCTCTATTGGTATGAGTTCTTTTGGAGAAACAAAGGCAAAGTGTAACCGCCTAAGTTTGTTGCTAGATATTGAGATTTCCTTTAGAGAGAGGTTTCTACACCTTTAGAAGAATGTTTAGTTCTTTTTTTTTCAACTGAAGTGGGATTTTACACAAAGTCACGAGAATTTATGTGCAAATTGGACAATATCATATCATTGTGGAAGTTCATAATTCCTAATATAGAGTTTCTATAAATGTGAGTGGTGATTCGATTTTTGAGTTTAATATGTCTATTATTTCAATTCAACCACATTTAACAAATAAATTATATCAAATTAAAAAATAAAGCATTTTAATTTCTATGATTTTAGAAAAGTTTAATTTAATATCTAGTTTCAAAATTAGAATTTATTTCCTTAGTTTGATAATATATAGTCTAATAGTCTTTTTCCTATAATAAATTTTCAGCCTTTATACATTAATTTTTTTTTTTTAATTAGAAAATTATAAAAGGGTTATTTTTTAAATTAAAAAAATTAATTGTGAAATATGAAATAGGATGTGTGTGTAGTTATAGTTTAGTTAGTTATCAAAGGAATATTTATCTAATTGCCCTCGCAAAATTGGGATATTCGTTCTAAAAGCCCAAAACAGTGAAGCGTTTCGGTTGTGTGTGGAAAGTGAAAATGAAGCCAGTGGCTCTTCTTCTTCATCCTCCAGCCACCATCTCTTCAGCTGCTCTTCGTTTCTCCTCCAAATCCCACCTTCGAAAGCGTCCCTTAAACATCTCCTGCTTCGCTGTTCAATCTGAATCGGTAGGGTTTCAATCTTCCCCTCGCCGTTTTTGAATTCAATCGACTTTTTCTTATCTTCATTGTATTTGAATCAATCCATAGACAAAGGTTGAAGTATCTTCAAAGCCCGAATACAAGCCTGGAATGCTCGACGATTTCTTCCTCAACCTCTTCCGAAGCAAAATGGTTCAGGTTGTTTAATTTCACACTTCACTTTCGTTGTTATCACCAATCGAGTTTCTGAGAAAGCAAGTAGTTGAAGTTAATTCTTTAATGTGTGTTTTGACTGCAGGAAGTCGGCTGGGATTCTGAAAAACCTGGATATGATGGACTAATCGAAGTCGCTAACAGGCTCACGATGAAGGGCAAATCCAATTCCGATACCATAGAAGCGTCGGTATTTCTTTTTTAAGAACAATTTGTAGATACAGAACAGAACATCTAAGTTTTTTGTACTCCTTGAACATTTGATTGTAGCTGAAATTGTAATCGCGAGTTAGGTTCGTAGATTTCATTATGGAAATTTGGTTATGGCTGCAGGTTCGAATTTTAATAGCTTTGTTTCCTCCTCTTCTATTGGAACTTTATCGGATGCTGGTATCACCTATAGCTGGTGGCAAAGTGGCTGCGATTATGGTCGGTGAGTTGAGCCCTTCAATCTTTATCTGTATCTAGAATTTGGATATTGTTCCTTTTTATTTGGGAATCAATTACTTTTCATTTGTTTGACTTTGATCCATCTGGTGTAAGATTTTGAAGATTAGTTGAACTGTTCTTCTCTTTTTTTCTTTTTCCTCTGTGTTGAAAGCAAGGGTGACTGCGTTTACTTGTCAATGGCTAATGGGAACTTGTACTGTAAATTCAATTGAATTACCTGATGGATCGTCTTGCCAAAGTGGGGTATGAATTATTGATTACCATGTTCATGAATTTCCGTGGGAGTTGCTGAGATTTTGGATTTTTTAAACATCAATTCAATATTTAAAGCTTACTGATGCAGGTTTTCGTTGAAAAATGCAAGTACTTAGAAGAAAGTAAATGCATAGGAATTTGTCTCAACACTTGCAAGTTTCCTACTCAGGTTTGTTCTTGCCAACCTATATATATCAAGCTCTTTCTTTACATTACTGGTAATTTGGGAACGTCTTGTTCGTTCGAGTCTCTTGATTCTGCACACACTATTCATTTGACTTGACTCGAACAAATCTCGACAACCTTGATTGTGATGTAGAGCTTCTTCAAGAACCAGATGGGAATTCCTCTATTAATGGAGCCAAACTTCAATGACTATAGTTGTCAGGTAATTCTATCACTTAACATTTCTGTTCCACTGTTGGGTAGCTTTGTGGGTAGAACGGATAAGTCCTATTACATGATATTGTTTGTATCGATCTCCTGGAATGTTTGGATCCAAAGTATTGTGACTTGATTGAAATGAAGTTACTGAATTTAGTGTGATTCTCCTTTTAACCTTGACGAACACTGCTATTGACATCTAGACTCTAGTTCTATGAAGATATCATTAGCCAGATTCCCAATTGAATTGAATCAAATAAATCCATAGTTTGGAAATGGTTTTGGGATTAGTGTATGGGACGTGTAGTGTGTTGAAGATTGTTAGGAGGGAGTCCCACGTTGGCTAATTTAAAGAATGATTATGAGTTTATAAGTAAGGAATACATCTACATTAGCATGAGGCCTTTTGGAGAAGCCCAAAGCAAAGCCATGACAGCTTAGGCTCAAAGTAGGACAATATCGTCCCATTGTTATGCTCAAAGTGGATTGTTAAGGTGAGGCTGTTCGAGGGCTACATAGACCTCAGGGAGGATTGTTCGGAGGGAGTCCCACATTGACTAATTTAGGAAATGATCATAGGTTCATAAGTAAGGAATACATCTCCCCTTTAGACTCTAGCTCTATGAAGATGTCATTAGCCACTTATTGAATTGAACCAAATAAATCCATAGTTTGGAAATGCTTTTGGCTTTTGGGACTAGTGTATGGAACTTGTTGTGGCTGTCACTTTCTGTAATTTTGATCAAAGGGCGGTTTAACTTAGCAGAATTGGGAGTGAAATATGCATCCTAGCGTCAACCACAATAGTTTGATTTGTCCATTTTAAGTATAAGCTCTTGTGGCTTTGCTTTTGGTTTTGGTTTCCCCAAAAAGGCCTTGTACCAACGAAAATGTATTCCTGATTTGTCCATTTTAAGTATAAGCTCTTGTGGCTTTGCTTTTGGTTTTGGTTTCCCCAAAAGGCCTTGTACCAACGAAAATGTATTCCTTACTTATAAACTCACGATCACCCCTTAATTAGTCGATGTGAGACTCCTCTCCCAACAATCTTCGCACAACCCACCTGTTTAATGATACCCATATCAGCACCTTGTATGAATCTAATCAACTTCACTTTCCTTTTTTTTCTTCCTTGTGGGGCAACCGAATGTCAAAGTTCAAATTTGGTGTTCTTCCTCCTCTGCCTGAAGAAGACAGCATACTGAAAGAGCCTTGCTTGGAGATATGTCCTCATGCCACAAGAAGAAGAGAAGTTTTGAGTAAGATGAGTGCAACGCAGTGCCCTAAAGCATAGACCGAGCAGCCTATGACGAGCTTGGGATGGTGCTGAATGAGCTGGGATTGCTTGCTAACCGATTGCCTTCCACATCTCTGAATTTTCTTGTACTAAAAAAAAAAAAAAAATTATGAGTTTATTTATTTGAAGGCTTCAAATAATCTCCAAACTTTTGAAAAGTTTATAAACTTTTTCAATTTTATGTCACTAAACTTTAAAAAAATAGTTAATAATAGGTTCTTAAACTCTCAATTTTATGTCTAATACGTGATTAAATTTTTTATTTTATATTTAGTAGATTATTGTCTTATTCAATTTTTAAAAAAAAAGCTTCACGTGTCTTTAGACACAAAATTAAACGTTTAGAAGGATTTATTAGACATAAAATTGAAAGACATTTTTAAAAATTCAAAGATTAAATAAACAAAAATTTAAATCTTTAAAATATATAAACTAATTTTAATATTTAAAAGACTCAATTTTCAAAATAAAGTATCCAAAAGAAAATAACATTAAAATTTTTAAATAATAGAAACTATATATATATATAATCAAGAATTGAGGGTAATATTAAAATGAGAATTTTAAATGAAAGTTTAAAACACAAAGACCAATAAAAAAAAAGCAAATCAACGAATTTTAAATGAAAAGAAAAGAACAAAGAATCCTCCAATAAACGACCTGTCTGATTCTTGGAACCTGCCAAAAGAGGCACATTTACATAAAAGCTGAAATCTTCTAGTGGCACTTCCGTAAAATCTCAAATCCCCAGGGGCGTTTACGCCATTGTATATATATACCACACATGTAACGAATAAGGAACGTTCCATTGACGCTAACCTGCGCTGAAAATGCGCAGTTTAACTCTAAAATGCGCACATACTTGCAGCGCGGGTAGTGAAGTAGAGAAGAAAGAAAAGGGGCGAAGAGAAAGAGAAAGATGGGTCTGTCCGAGTTGGCTCAGTGAGTCGCGTGACCGCATTTGACAAAGAGGGGGAACCCAAAAAAAATCACAGCGTGGGATTTTGAGGGAAGGGGTGGAGTGGAATTAGCCAAAAAATGGTGAACAAGCGGGAGATTATTAGTCCTCCTCTCCTCCTTTACCATCACCACCACCTCTCCCCCTTCTTTCTTTCTTCTTTTTTCTCTCTCATTCCCATTATTTTCCCCAATTTTGCTTCTTCGCTTCTAACCCTAATTCCCTTTTCTAGCATCGACTCCCTCTTTCGTCCTCCCTTCTCACTCCCCTTCTTCAATCGGTTCTTCCCTCCTTTTCTTTTCCCTAACTTTTGTTCTTTCTCGAGTTTTTTCATCTGGGTGTCTCTCGTTTCGTTTGTGGGTTTGTGGGTTGTGCGACTTGAGCGTGGTGTTGCTGTCTCTTCTCCAGGTAATGGGGTAATTTCCTTTTGGTGTGTATTGGGTTTTTTGTTTTTTGGATTTTGGCTTGGTGGGTTGTCTTTGGTTTTGGTTCTTTGTGAGGAACGATGCATGTTTGGTGGGTTTTTTTATGAGCGATTTGTGTGGGAGTTTGTGTTTTTGGCTTATGATTTGGAGGGGTTGTGAATGGATTTTTTCTCTTTCTCACATTAATCTGAGGGTTCTTTTGATTTGTCATTGTTGAGGCTGCAATTGATCGCGGATTGAGTTTTGTTCCTCATGCTTTGATTCCTTGAATCATTGCTCTCGTTCAGTCTCTCCCTGTTCTTGTTCTTATTCTTAAGTTTTAGTTTGGATGTTTGTTAATGGGATGTTTTTCTCTGTGTTCTAGTGTTGTATATGTATATGTATATGTATATGTTTTGGTTCTCTGAATCGTGTTTTGTGAATGGCTGTGGATTTATCCTGTTTAAGACATTCTTCTGAAGGTACTGTTTTTTGGTTCTTTTCAGGGGTGTTGAAATAACCTGCTATTGTTCCTGTGATTTGGTGTTTAAGGCCTATTGTTGTGTAGTCTTATACCAATTGAGGGGAAAAAATCGGTTATGGAAGAGTTCGGGACTTCGGGGATTTATGGAAACTCTACCATGAGGAGGAAAAGGAGTCGAACTTCTCGTAGACCTCGACTCGAGTCACAGCAATTTACTGAAGGTCTTGATCCTTCACCTTCATCGTCAACTCCGCCTTCTGATGATGCAGTCAAGTTATCTAGTGATGAGAATGGTGGAGGTGATGGTGGTTCTAGGAGAAAAGAATTAAGTCTCAATCAATGTGTATCTAGAGGCTCATCTGCTAGCGGGGCCGAAAACGAACATTTTCTTAAAAGAAGCAAAAAGGATGGAAGTTATAATTCATATTACCGTAGCGAACCTGGACGGAATGCTAGTGATAATAAACGCAGCAGTGAAGGTGTCCTTGCCCCTGCTAATTGGAGAAGCACGAGCAAGGGATCAGATGGTATTGAATCGGAGTCGAGCAGCATTGATCCATATGGTGGAAGGTATGGTGGTGAAAGTTCAAGTTCTGGACAGAAAGGACTTTACGTTGAAGGAGTAGGAAACGATAATAAGGTCAAGAAGGTTAAGCTTAAGGTTGGCGGGGTCACTCGCACTATTCAAGCCACTTCCCCTCCCAACGGCTCATCTAAAGGAAGTTCTTCAAAGAGCTCTCAACCTTCAGATATTCATAGGCAGCAACACAAGAACAATGTTCTGGTACGAGACACTGTTTCGCTAGTCAATGCACCGATATTATCCTTGCTCTTTGCACTTTGTCTGCGTCGATTTTGTTCTCTTTTCATGTTCGTAGGAGGTTTATGTGGTTAAGTTTAAGTAATCTTGTTATAAAGTAGTATTGATCGTGGGGTTGATGACTAAATTCTTGGTAACGCTTGGAAACGTTTCTTATACGGAAGTTAATGTTAGTGCTATTGTGTAGGTTATAACCAAATAAGTTCTCTGTTCGAACTGGAACACTTGAAACTGATATGGTATTCTCTCTAATGTGTTAGGAAACCTTTAATGGAAATCATTCCCCTTCGGAAAGAAAAGGCGGATTGCACGGAGTTCCATGGAGGGACTTCTCTAGAGGTGGTTTTGGTCTTGAAAAGGAGGAGTCTTTGACAGGGAAGACGTCGGGGAGGAATTCTTCTGGGAAGCATGGAGCAGAGTCGCTTCGGAAGAGTAAAAGAGCCTCGAAGAAGCGTGTTCTTGATGGAGATTTCGATGATGATGATGATGATGAGATACGGTATTTGGAGAAGCTCAAAACTTCAAGAGCTTCCGTAGGATACCATGATGATGGTGAAGGACCGAGCAAGAAGCAGCGGAAACTTTCTAGCATTTCTAGCATGGAGAATTATGGTGCACTGAAGCATGACAAAGATGGGAAGAAGGCTAGAACAGAAATGGGGTCTGATGACAAAGATTACGAGGAAGAAGAAGAATCAGCATCTGATGGCGTCGTTGAAGCTAACCATAAGAAGCAGAGGAAGGAATCCATCGACACGTTGATGGATGGTAAGCGAGAAATGACTCTCACCACTCGTCAAAGAGCTCTTCAATCTAGCAAAGATGCATCATCGACTCGAGGTGCTACTTTGATCGAGTTCCCAAATGGATTACCGCCCGCTCCACCCAGAAGTAAGCAGACTTCTATATGGACCTTTCCACATTAATATCAGCTTTTCATTTACCTTAGTTGTAACCTAATTATTTTCATTTTGTTTGTTCATAGAGCAAAAAGAGAAGCTTACCGACGTGGAACAGCAACTTAAGAAGGTGGAAGCTGCGCAAAGACGGAGAATGCAAGTCGAGAAGGCTGCTAGGGAATCCGAGGTTTGTTCTCTTCACCATAACATTTCCATTATGAATCGTTCATATCCATTCGACATTGTTCCTGATGGATCTAAGCCTGTTAGGCGGAGGCAATTAGAAAGATACTCGGTCAAGATTCAAGCCGAAAGAAGCGGGAAGATAAAAAGAAGAAACGCCAGGAAGAATTAGCTCAGGTACCGTGTAGGGTCGATCCGATCTTATAAGTTCTTAATTGTGTTGGTGTTTTATATAGTACAAGAACATCAGCTTGATTCTATTCCCTCAATTTCCACAGGAGAAGGCTGCAAATGCTCAGAAGCTATTATCAAACACCATCAGATGGGTCATGGGTCCTTCTGGTACGGTGGTGACGTTTCCGAATGATATGGGTCTTCCGAGCATATTTGATTCTCGACCATGCAGGTATCATCTTCTTCACGCCTTACTTAACCCAAAGCATTCTTTTCGTTTGTCTGAAAATCCCTATACAATGTTCGTTTTCAGCTATCCTCCTCGGCGGGAAAACTGTGCAGGGCCATCGTGTTCGAATCCATACAAGTATCGGGATTCAAAGTCGAACCTCCCTCTTTGCAGTCTCGTGTGTTACAAAGCAGTTCAAGAGCAGTTGACAGAAAGTAGGTGCTAGATTGTTATTAGGTCTGTTTGCATTTTGTTCATTGATTGATTCTCTGCACATTTAAACGAAGTTAGATAGAGATATATAATTGCAGAGACGTTGATGGAAGAAATGTTTTTGAATGTGTTCTTAAGTGCCCCATACCCATTTTTAAGTACATACAAAGTTTGGAAACAACTCAACTATATTGCCTCAATTAAAACAAATAATAGAATTAATGCTAACTTGTTTTTTTTTTTTTTTATGATTAATTAGCTTCCTGCTTAAGCTTAGATTTTACTTTCCTAGAAGATGGTAGTGGACTTGCATACAACGTCAAGTGAACTAAGCCAATTCGTTCTTGCATCGCTTACGGCCAAGTGACGTATGCTCGAATCCCTAGCCTCAGTTTAAGAACATGTTTTAGAAAATGAGGGTTGAGAAATTTTCTTCGAAAGAGACAGTTATATAAGCAAGCAAGAGAGTAACAACAATAGTTCAGAAGGTTGAGTAACATGGTTCACAAAAGGTTTTAGAAAACAAGGGAGCAAGAGAGTAACAACAGTGGCTCCCACAGTATATAACCTTGAATAGGGAGAAGTTGACAAAAGTTGTGGCGTTACTCTAAATAGTTAATTTAGAGACGAAAAATGAAATTTTGAACGAAAAACGTTTTTACTTTTTCAAGATTAATACTAAGACGATGTAATAGGAAAACTTAAGATCATCAAACTCCCATTTTCTTGGAGTCTGAAGATTCGATCTTCATCAATCATAAGGCATCTCATCTCACTAAACCATCTTAGCTCAAATAACCTCAATAATCTGAAAGTGAGATATAGTTTTCATGTTCGTTTACAATGGGCATTGATCACAACAAACTCAAATAATGAATATACGAAAATTTTGTTATATCAAATTGATATCCATTCGCCAATCTGATGTACTAACGCCTACCACCAAAGAGAAGTGAAAAGAATCTCCATGATGAAGTCCGATGGCCACTCAAAAATCCAATCACCTGCTGTATAACATTTCAAAGTTTATAAAACAAGTGACACTACCAAATCACGTCCCCAAATAAAGCATATTACACAAAGATGAAGGAATTTGAAAAGCTCCTCTCCTAGCCCAGCCAACAAAGGCTAACACTGCAGTAACGTGGCCGAACAAATACTTGAATGAAAATTCCGAGTCATGTCTCATCAGGAAAATTATCCCTACGAACTGATATGTAGGTTAGGGGAAGAGGAAAACACTCACTTGAAAGGTAGGAGCCCAATATGCCAAATGCACTCCGATGTGCAAGGCAGCCTTTCATATTTTCATTCTCAGGGCAATGTTGTTTATTTTAATTGTAGATTTGGGTCGAAAATGCTCATCGGTGTCCACCTCTTCAATCTCCTGAGAAATAAAAATGCTTGACGAACATCAATATAGTGTGATGATGGTCAACAGATGATCTTGCAGAAATGGTTAGCTAATCAAGGACAACCAACTAAAATGAAACAGGAAACCACTTAGTTTGGAATCGCGTGATGGATAATTCATAGGTCTGTTAGAAGATCTCATGTAAAGAATATTCTAGCAGAAGGGTTCAGTTAGGTCTGAAATTTGAAATTTAAATTTCTCAGTCAAAAAACTCAATAAGAAGTGGAAACGTCAGAAGTACCTCAAAACAAACAACAGAAAGCAAAGTTATCACCTGTACAACGTGTTCTCCCTGGATTACTCGCCCAAAGATGATCAGCTTCTCACTAAGATCTGGAATTGGTGCAGTTGTAATGAAAATCTCAAATCCTTTGTTCTTAGATTTCCCCCTTGGAGTCCCAACTAAAAAGGCATCATGTTTCAAACTGATTGACCATAAAAAATGCTATCAGATAATTTGAAATTGAAAAACTGTACAATATCAACCATCAACAATGAATTAAAAGACAACAACCTTGCATCAGGTTGACTGTGATGCTTTCCTCCCAGAATCCAATCTTCTGCAACCCCAAGATCTTGGTTGTTGCCCACTTGAATTGAATAATGTTTCACCACATGTTGAAACAGCATTTCATTGAAATGATTCTTTTGACTGAAAACCCAATATTTCAAAGGCGAATGTTTAATGCCAAGGGAAATGGTAGATGGGAGATGATCAAAATTATAGTTTTGAGTGAACACTATGTCATGCAAGAGTAAAATGAAAAATACAACCCCTTTTGAAACTTCGAGTCTGGGAGGGGGTGTTAAATTGGCAACATTCAATTTGACATGTTATCCTCCAATTACTAGTAAGTCAAAATGAAATGCAGACCCTCCACAGTATAGACAATGGAATATTACGTATTTATAATGCTCACCATAAATCAATAAATTCATCAACAACTTCAGGGGCACTTTCTTTGTAAAGCTCCACAACAATTGAGCCCTTTGAAGTACTGAAAACCTATTAACAGCGAGAAAACATGAGAATTATTATCATTCACGAGTTCATACAGCAATAGAAGGGATTTTTTTTATTTTTTTTAGATAACAACTAAACATTCATAAGGCAGACAGGGACAGGAATGGGAAAACCTACAGCATATCCAGGTAGATCTGTTTTTTTCGCATCGAACACAGCATTTTCAGTCTGCAAAGTATGAGAAGACTTAGAAAGCAGAGATAAATCATGAAATAGTGCCATGCTCTTCAAGTGTGATGAAAACTTTATGTTATGAAGATAGACTTGCACTAAGATGTGCAAAATTATATCAACAATTATCAGTTAGAACGTTAAAAATGAAGAAGAGAAGTGAATATGCTAATAGAATAATGTAGGAATCATCGAATTCATTCTAAAATAAGAATCAAAATTGACCTATGTACCTCAGAACCTGAATAAACATTCTCTGATTGTAAATTGGACCTGAATTGGATACGGGAGAAAAGTTAAGTCAGTAAAAGATATCTCTCGCAGCCTCAATTCCACATAAACATACCAAAAAATGTTGAACTGTATTCAAGTCTCGACCAACATTAAACATTTTAATCAATAAAGTAAAAGTATTGAAATTCTGATAAATTTCATGAGAATACGAACTCCAGGAACATAACAACGCTGTTACTAACCTATGAGACCAATGTCTATATGTGGTATGCAGGAAAAACACAAACAAAGCGATAATCAAGCTGCATGTGACAATTGTGGTAAGACTAATCCGCGAAGGCCCTTTCTTCTTTTTGCTCTGTTGAAGCAAAGTTTGTGGCTTGATCCTTGCCATTGATTCGAAACTTCAGTTTCGACCTAGAGACAGTTCCACTGCAGGAATTCATAAAGAAGAATATAAGGCCCTGGTACTTCATAGTTTATACAAGTTCTTCCAGTTCCAAATTTACAGAATCAGTAATATTGTTCCATTTAACAAAATTCAACCGATCCTGAAGTTGGAAATGCATGCAGCGCCATCAACGAGCATATGAAGGTAGGTGGCAGTTGTTTTTTTAACATACAGGATTGTTCAGAACCAAGAAACACACGATTCACGAGTACATGGAAAAAGTAAATCAAGAAACTCATGCAATAATTACTATATATATAAAAGAAATTAAAAAAAAAAAAAAAAAAAACACATCTCTCATCTAAACACCGGCAATTCTGAAGTATCTACCAATAATAAACTGAAATCTACAAACAACTTCTGAATTACGATCGAACAATCAAACCATAGAAGTAAATGATTCATGACCTCTCAGGATGCTAACACAATCGATAGATCAAGTTAAATCGTCCAGTTATCAAAACTAAAGCCCAAACAACGAGATTTTCCCGCCAAACCAGATGTCGAATCAAGCAACAAACTGTGGGGATGACTCCAATGAAGCCTTATGGATTTCGAGAGTGAAGAGTTGCAAAACGTACCTGAAATTTCTTACAGGTCGCGAATTTCTGTGCAGAGACAATAAATCTGGCGGTTGGAAAGTCTTTTCTGAATTCGGTGGCCCTCCTGTTCGAAATAGAAGGAATCTCGAGTTCAAGGTTTTCGTTTGAATTTTTTTATTTTTTATTTCTTATTTTTTTCCTCCTTTCCGTTCCCAGGTAGAAAACAGTTCATCTCCATACGGGCAAGTGTAATGGGCCGGGCTTCATCTACCGAAGGCTCCGGCCCAATTATAACGACTGATTTTAATTCTTTTTTTTTTTTTTCTGAAAAATCAAGTTTTTATATATAATATATTGTTAATTAAATTTAAAAAAAAAAAAATCGATTTTATGTCTTAGTCTTTAATCTTTTAATTTTTTTTGTCTAACAAATCTTTAATTTTCTTTTTTAAAAAATTAGATCACCTATTAAATATATTCTATAAATGTTGAAAAATTTGAATTTGTAATTTAAGTTATATTTTTAATGTCAATATAAATTTATCTCACATTTATTTAAAATTGTATAAATTTTTACTTCAACTAGTTGCATATTTATCTTTGAACGTGTACTTTCATTATATCATTTTCAATATTGAACAAATAAAAACTTATTTTCTAGCGACGGAAATGGTTGAGATTTAAACTAATTTTGTGTTATTTATCGATCTTGTTTCCCTCTCTAATTTAGAGAAATTATAATAGATTGCAAAATTTATTGTCATATTTATTAATTTGTCAAGGAAAAATAATTAACGTTAAGTTTTTAAAACGTGTGTTTTAGGAGTCATTTTCACATACTTATAAATAATGGTCTGTTTCCCTCTCTAATCGATGTGGAATCTCACGATCTATCTCCTTTCGGAGGCCCAATGTCCTTTCATATACTTATAGATAATGGTTCGGTCCAGTGTCCTCACTAGTACACCTTCTAGTGTCCACCTCCCTTTGGATAAAGACCCAGTGTCCTCACTGGTACACCTTCTAGTGTCCATCTCCCTTTGAGTAAAGACCCGGTGTCCTCATTGTCACACCGTCTAGAGTCCACCTCCCTTTGGAGTTCAGCCGATGCCTAGCACTGATAAAGCTTTTCCTTCAAACCTCCCCTTAAAATTTTTAAAACACGTCTTAGGGACAAATTTCTATATTCTAAAACTTTTATCAAATTTATTAAAATAATAATTTAAAAAATATTCAAGAAAATTTTCCATATAAACATGTCATTTTTTCTCCAAATATTTTTCCTTCAAAACTAAAAATAAAATTGATTGAAAGTGAGATGCAAAATTGAAAATTTAAAAGTAGAAATATTATTTTTTCCCCATTATCTCCAATTTCTAACATGTCTACCCCATAAGTTCCATGTAATTCCGTTCTTTTTTTATTTTACATTTAGTTTTGAATAATAAACCATATAGTTTACATGAACAAATCAAATGGAAAGACGAGTCCATACACTGCGTTTCTTTCACTATCTAATCCAACTCAACTCAAAATGGACATCTTTATAATAAACTAAAAATGGAAACCTTGTAGTAAAAAAATTGTTAGCCCATAAGGAACTACAAAAACTGAAAAGCTTTGGAAGTACATATAATCTGTGAAGTACACAAAATGTTGATCAATCGTACAATCCAAAAGCACTTACTCTAAAGATTGTTGTTGTCCATGGAGGTAAGGCCCACGTTCTGAGGTCTCAGAACTCTGTACTCGACAGCCACATTCTGAGGAGGTCTGAAGAGTCTGTACACAACAACAACAGAGAGGCACAAAGAGATTACTGAGATCAAGAGAGCAAAAATGCTTGCAGAACTTCCTGAGCCAACCCCTGATAATGAGGTTAATTTTGAAGTACTGGAAGTGATATCCATGGGTGTCCAATCACAGTGAATGGAGTAGTGTCCTGATGCATGCCATGGCAGCCCGTCGACTGGATACCAAAATGCAGCTGACATTTTGCTTGTTCCACCAATGACGAACTGGGCATCCTGCAGTTTTCAGGTGACAACAAATCGGTATAATCCAGACAGTCGCAAAAATCTGAAAAGGTTTTCCAAAATAGCTACAAATTTATGATGGAAGAACTTTTGTTCTTGTAATTCCTATGATGTAATTGGAGCTTATATGTGGGATCCTACGTGGATTGGAGAGAGGAACGAGTGCCAGCGAGGAAACTAGGCCTCGAAGGGAGTGGATTGTGAGATCCCACATTGATTGGAGAGGGGAACGAGTGCCAGCGCTAGTTGAGCCCTAAAGGGGGTGGATTGTAAGATCCCACATTGATGGGGAGGAGAACGAATGCCATCGCTAGGCCCTAAAAGGGGTGGATTGTGAGATCCCACATCGATTGGAGAGGGGAACGAGTGTCAGCGCTGGCCCTAAAGGGGGTGGATTGTGAGATCTCACACCGATTGGAGAGGGGAGCAAGTGGGAGCGCTTTCAGGGCCGGATTGTGAGATCTCACACCGATTGGAGAGGGGAGCAACTAGGAGTGCTGGACCCCTTAGCAGACGTGTTTTAAAAACCTTGAGGGGAAGTCCGAAGGAAAAGCCCAAAGAGGATAATATCTACTAGCAGTGGGCTTGGACTGTTACATCATCTATGATATAATTATGATGTAATTAGAGCTTTATCGCTCTGGTTGTGTGGATTATGCAGGTATCATTTAGAAACAGGTAGAATGAATCTCACTAAACAGGTGTGTGTGGTAGGGAAAGCCAATGTGTGTTCAACAACCATTTTGTTTCGAGTTTTCTCATTTTTGTTACGAAAAGTTAAGCTCATAAAAACTACTCCGTTCCAGTTTTTTCGCTTCTTGTTTTCAGTGATCAAATTTTGGTGGCTTTTAAAATGTTTTTGACACGGGACTACGAAACAAAGAAGTATAGTCCGTAATAAATTTCGTCGTTAGTAAAGTCGTGAGAACTAGAAACTAGTTGGGCATCTTTAAGCCATTTCTTTTAGTATCTAACATGAATTGTCTAAATATATGTGCATCAGAAGGCTTTCTAACCTGTTGAAGGCGATCTGAGGTTCTTAAAGCCCTAGAGAATTCAAAATAATAAGTGCCCGTCGAGTTTTCTGATGAATATGGACTGTCTGCCGCCACAAAACCTGCAAAAACCTCTCTCAGTTTGATACTGAAAATAAAATAAAATAAATCTCTATGGAGCTGACATGAATACCATGATCAAATAAAACTCATGCTAAAGATTGTTGATAATAACGGCAACGTTATATACTGTACTTCCCACATCAGATTTGTCAAGAAAAAGACTTAAAAAAAGGATAAGACAAGCATCATCAATGAAATAGCAGGATTATAGCCCTTGGCTGAAATGCAAACAAGAAAGAGTGGCCTTTCATAACATCCCAAACCCACCGCTAGCAGATATTGTCCGCTTTGGCCCGTTACAAAGACGTTGAGCCCCCAAAAAGGGTGAATTGTGAGATCTCACATCGGTTGGAGAGGAGAACGAGCATTCCTTATAAGGGTGTGGAAACCTCTCTCTAACAGACGTGTTTTAAAACCGTGAGACTGACGACGATACGTAACAGGCCAAAGCGGATAATATGTGCTAACATACGGACTTTAACATCCTTTACCCTCAGTCACACTTTTACATTTCACAGGGTAATATTAATCAGAGCTACAAAATAAGTATCCAACTTCTTTGATTAAGCGTATATTATTAATCCCACAATGAAGCTATTCAATTACCTGAATGATGGGTAAAGCTGCTGTGCCACCATGTGCCTTTCCAGTCGTTCTTGGCACTCGAATCATTTGCTGAAATTGGAAGATGGTCATCTCTTATAAGTTGTATGATCAATGTGGAACATCAAACAGATGGCTTCCAGAAATATAGTTAAAATAAGAGAAAATGCAAGAATTTAACATTAACATGAAATTTGGTAGAATAACCTTGGTGATGAAACAGTAAAGGTTAAATATGCTGCTGAGCAATGTGAAACAAAATTGATAACCGTGTTAGTTTATGATAGAATTCGAAATATATTGCAATGTAAAAGATAATAGAACTACACGATAACCCAGGTATTCGAGGTACTTAGAACCTCCCCTTTCTTGAGCACTCTCACTCGAGCCCTAAACCAAACCAATTGAATCAAGGCTTACCTTCTTTTCCCACGCCCTATATTTATAACCACATAACATAATATACTCCCTAACTATTTACTACTATACCCTTCTAATATTCCTATTCGACGGTTGCGTTTACAGTAAAATAGAGCCATCATTTTCTCTTTCGGTTCCAATTAGAGAATTATACTGTTCAAATAGTTACATTCAAATAAAAGAATAGTTTCCCAGTATAGAAAATAATTAACAAAAGAAAAGTAGGATAAAACATCTTCATTCGTACAAAATTTTGTCTTGAATAGAGGCAAAAGATATTTCCATTGAAATATACATTCAAATACACTAAAACCCGACGAGTTTCATCTTTCCAAGGCTATAAAGCAATAAAACAAAGCAACTTTTAGTATTATACTCAAAAAGGCTAGAAAATACATATCAGAGATAAGAATGTCACAATCGAGCTGGCTCAAAGTGGGGTTGACAGAAAGTTCTACTTTAAAAGCATAAGTTTTAAGGCACATAGAATCCTAAAGATTTTTAAACAATTAAGTGGTAGATACGTAGTAACTGCGAATAAATAGCATCTGCTACGAACAGGAGAAGTAGAGTTCAACTTCAATGACTGAGATTGTGAACCAAAAAAAAAAAAAAAAAAAAAAAAAAAGAGACTAAATGAACTTGAATGTATTTGAAACATAAAAGAGTATAAATTGAAGTGCGCAATCAAAATTTACCTGTTGGTTTACACTTTGCAGCTGAATATTCATAAAAATCATGGTAAAATAATCACATAGGAAGATAGAAAGCAAGTCCATCATTTGACAACAAGATGAATTATTAACAAACAATTTAATTGGAACGCTCGGTTTGATAAACGTATCCTGCACGATAAGAATATTGGCATTTTTAACACTATCCATCATATTTGGCCCTCTATCAGGAGTTGTCTTTTGAGGCCTCATTTCTTCCCTCTTAAGGGATGCCAAAAACTTCTGACGGTTCCACATCTAAGTGGCAATAATACGACTCTACTAAGAAACTGGAATAATTCTCCAATGTCACTGTTACGCTCGTTGCTAAACTTGTTTGTAATCTTTTAATACCAGCTCTGAAACTAATACTTGCTTATAGAGAACTAGCTCTGGGTTCAAGATTAGCCTCTAATAATCTATTAATAATACATGCATACATCCCACAAGAGAAATAATAATACAAGCATACACTCATAGGCCACCTTTATTACTGTAAAAGGTAAAGAATAGTTATGTAATTTGGCTTGTATAAATCACCTGATGGGCTGATTCCATCCAAGAATCTACAATGAGGATTCCAAGCGTACAAATCGACCAGTTGTCCAAATCTGTTTGCAAAAAGGGGTAATTAGATATTCATTTTAAAAAGTTGTGCGCTCGTGCTGCTTTGTAGGTGTGAAAATGATGAGAAGATAATTTCATGTACTCGTCTCCTTCATTTCCAACGTCTACGGTGTCGCCACCATACAACCGTCCAGGAATAGCATTTCCAATAGAAAAGTGCATGATATCGACTTCATATCCCTTGCATGTTTTGTTCGTGCAAGTATTCTTTCCTTCCTTGCAACCGCCCATCTTAAGACAGACAGGAGTTTTGTCTTAGTCTAAAGCTCAAAGCAGCAATGGAAACTGTCAAATAAAGCCATGAAAAACAGCGCAGTGACTTACATTGTGATAGGTGGCACTCTCACCAATCTGAAACATGAGAGCAACTGATGGACATTTGGAACTTTCACTGCACCAAATCATCCATAACCAAGAATTACATCCAAAACTTTTTAAGGTACAAACAGATTTAAACAAAGATATGATGAAATAATGTTCCTAAACTCGCAGTTCCAATTCAACGCATGAATTTGTATGCTGCCATCGTGGGGTGTGCTTCAAACGTACGATCATAAAGATTGCCTAACCCCAAAACTAGAATCAGAAGCAAAACTGAGTTCCAGATAAATTTCCATATCAGGAATCAAAATTTTAAAAATGGGTACATGTTCAATTAGTTGTCTCGGATTAATCTCCATCCACTTACTGGAAGCAGTGAAAATCGATTAGATGCACGAACATGGTAAAAGGAGGAATCAAGATCAATCACGATTTCGAAAGAAACAAAAAACAAAACGACATAGTCCAAATTACTAACCCTTTGATGTATCGATAATCCCCATCAACTTGGAGCAAGAAGAACACGTCCCTACCGTCATGTAAAGCCTATGAACGATTCACAAACGCCATAAGAACCCTGAGAGAACAAAAGACCAGCAACATGCACACAAATGGTCAAAATTTGAAAAATAAAAAGCACCTTAACGGTCATCTTCCCACCACTGTATTCATTGTCATCGTCAGGGTCGAGAGCCTGTAAGAGAGAGAACTCGAATCCATCAATGTCCTTCCAATCATCAGCGTGTCCATCAAGAGTAATGATACCGGGACGAAAATCCGCAACAATTCCGATCTCGGAGTCCGATTCGCAGCTCCAGTCGCCGGTTTCCTCGTGGGATTTGACCGGCCCGATCGGCGCGAAAGCAGAGAGAAGCAGAATAGCAAGAAGAAGAGGAGGAAACATTTCTCGCTGATGATGATTCTTCTGGGTTCGATTCTGGAGGTGAATTGATTCTGTTGTTGGGTCTGTAGTCTTGAGCTGACCCGGACCTAAAGCATGGGCTGCCGCGGTTGACTATAAATGGCGTCATTTTCTGTTCTGTGTGAGGTTTTTACAATAAAAATTCACCGCTTTTGGCCATTTCCAGGAGTGATCGTCGCGATTTGCGCGAGAGGGAACCCTTGTCGTTCGATTCGATTTAACTCAGTTAATTTTAATTTACCCTTCCTAATTTAAAATTTATAATATTTTTAAATATAACACTTCAAACTCATTTGGCTTAACAGGATACGACCATGTTTTAAACTGAATGGCATGATGCCATTGAGTTCTAGCTTTGTTATAGTTGATAAACGTCTTCCCATTAGCGTTTTCAAGTACACAGACCCATTTTACTGATGGGATTTATCACCACTTTAGTTACTTTAGCGGCTTGACCAGTTACTCGAGATTCCCGATTATTCCATTTGCGGTCAAATAGGATCATTTTTCTGCTGGCTGATTACAGTCAATAAGATGGTAAAATCCATATTACTAGAGCATGAACTAGTACTGGCAGATCCGTGTGCTGCAATGGTATACCTTTTCTTTTCAGATACTCGCCTTTTGTTTTTCTCTGATTCGTCGGTTCCCCTCTCCTTTGGCAAGAAGACAGTTGAGAAAATATTAAAATTTTAAATTATTCTTCTAATTGTTCAATTTGTTTTAACATTGGTTCGGTTAGGAGCTATGCAAGGTGGTATTGAGCCAAAGCCTAAATTTATTGGTCAGAGCACACCCCGATCACGTGATCCTAGACCAACCTACTCCAATGTTATTTACGATCAATCACATCAAATAGGTTAGAATCTTTCTAATTCTAGAAAGCTTACTCTTTTAATTTTTTTTTTCTAAATTTATTTAAAGCATTTGAATCTGTATGGCAATGATCACACAATTGATCATTGTTTGCCTATTTTGCAGGTCGTGTTATTCCCTCAAACGAAGAACACAAATTACGTTACATATAGACCTGTTTGACTCTATAGCTCGATTTCTTTGTTAAAATTTGTGAGATTTAACATACGTACAATTATTGATCTCGTGCTTAATTATATTCATTTTTTTTAAGTGAATGATTTTCGAGAGAATTGTATTTTAGTATTTTACCATGACTAGTTTTTATTTTAATCCACAAAATGTCAAAATATTACCCTATTAACGGTGAAGTCTCACTAATGCTTACCGTCAGTAATTCTAACAATTATTACTAACACGTCAGCAAGTGACTTCTCCCCTATGTTCAATTTGCTTATTAATTTATGTATTTACGTGAAGGTAAAATATAGAAAAATACATATAAAGTATAAACTTCGAGTCATGTTTCAATAATACACTAAACTTTATAAAATTTAAAAAATAAATATTTTAAAAACGTTAAAATTTTATTTTATAATACTTTTAAACTCTCAAAATTTTATAAATATCTTCGTGTTCGTGTTGTTTTTAATGATAAATATTAAAATTTTATTTTAATAATATCATTTTTCATTAAAAATATTAAAAAAAAAAAAACTCTAACAGGATTCAATTTACTTCAATCTCCATATTTATTACTTGTTGCATAAAAATTATCTCTAAAATTTAAAATACAATTATTTATTTATTTATTTTTAAATAATCAATATAAACCTACAAATTCGTGTAAGTAATTTAACTGGTAAAATGATAGGCTTAGAGCTGAAATAAATAACCTCGTTGAAACCAATTGGATCGAACACAAGGAGATTCGATCGCGCGGTGACATTTTCGGCTGTGCATTCTTGTACCGAAAACCATAAACCCTGTCACCAATCATCGCAAGGCCTGGAGTCTCTCTAAGGCTAGTTCTTCTTCCATGCGACTTACCAGATCTGTTCTTCCCAGTCTGACACTAGCGTGAAGCTCCAATCGTTCCTAAAATGGTGCTCAAAGCAACTGCAATATTCTTTGCGATCTTACTATATTCAATTTCTGTCGCTTCCGCTGATTCAATCCATGGTTGCGGCGGATTCGTCGAGGTAAATGGATTTTCTTTTATGAGTTGTTTAATATGTCCGATCGGAGAATTTGCGGGAGTTTCGTTTGAGATATTTAACAATCCGACGATGTAGGATTTGAGTGAGAATGATTGAGTATGAAATATGAAGTATCTTAGTAATATTGAGCTTGCTGGTGTGGTTCCTGATATGGGTTTACTATGAATTTTAATGGGTGTGCTTTGGATTTGAAGTATTTATTGGATCTCGTTCGTCGCTAGTATTAGATTTATGGAAGCGGGGGTTTTAGCTTCGTTCTTATTTGCCGTAACTTAATTATGATCTTCCATGCTGCAGGCAAGTTCGTCCTTAATCAAGTCCAGGAAGCCGAATGACGGAAAGTTGGATTATTCTCATATTACGGCAAGTACCACGTTTTTTTGTGTCACTTCTGTTATTATTTCAGCTCGACATCTGTTTTTGGTTAAATGTTTATGATATATGATTCCCTGAACTTAGAATCTCCAATCAAGTCCAGGAAACTGAATGACAGAAAGTCGGATATACTCAACTTTTGTTCTATATCCAAATATCTGCGCAAGAAAAGTTTGTAACTAATACTTGAGTTTTATTACCGTTCCTTATAATGTAGGTTGAGCTTCGAACAGTGGATGGGCTAGTCAAGGATAGGACTCAGTGTGCTCCTAATGGCTATTACTTCATTCCGGTGTATGATAAGGTGATTTTTCGTTGAATGTTAGTTTATCAGTACTAGCTATATTACTATTGAAGGATATTGTTTTATTTCATTTTGTATTGTTCACCTCCATTTACAGGGCTCCTTTGTAATTACGATAAATGGACCAGAAGGGTGGTCTTGGAACCCGGATAAGGTTTCTCACTTTCCACTTTGTTATAATATTACTATCAAGCACTTCAACATTTCTTCACTTGGATATATGGTTCACTTGATGTAAATATTGACTTTCCTTGAGTTCCACGATGGACAAAAATTTGTAGGTTCCTGTTCTTGTTGATGACACTGGGTGCAATGGGAATGAAGACATAAATTTTCGTTTCACAGGGTTTGTTCTTTTTGGTTTAGTTTTTCCAAATAATTTCTTACATCTCGATGCTTTTAGTTGTATATAATAAAATCTACTTTTGAAAATCTTTTACTGTAGGTTTACACTATCCGGTAGAGTTACAGGTGCTGTTGGGGGAGAGAGCTGTTCAAATTTGAATGGTGGTCCCGCAAATGTAAACGTCGAACTTTTGTCACCTAGTGGCGATGTTGTATCTTCAGCATTAACTTCATCTGAAGGGAATTATGTCTTCTCAAATATTATTCCAGGTTTGAAGCAATTTTTATTTAATTGGTTTGTTATAGTTTAATCTGATTACATTTTCTCCAAATGCTAGTTGAATTTTCATTTTTCAAATTAATTAGACCTTTTTCCAACTTGAAGTGGAAAATGAACTGGAACTGAATGTTCTGGGTAATGTTAACATATGACCCGTAAAATTGCACTGTTGGTGTTATAAGATGCTGTTAGACGAACTCTTGTCTATTTAGAAAGGCAACTTCATTTGTTTTAAAGGACAGCTATGGAAATCTGATAGGGAATTGGCTATTTCTATATTTGCTGGAGGAAGAAAATGAATAGCTAAAATTATGATCCCTTAATGAAATTTATCTTCCTATCAAGTATCATGAAAATGCCCTCCCCTGACATGGAGAATTTCCTCCATTATTTTTTCATCTCTTTCCTGAACTTGCTTTAAACTTTTTTGCTAGCCAGTCATGTTCTTTGATTAGAGTTACTAGTTAGGAAGAAGAGGATATGAGGTGCTAGCATTGTGCAAGTGTAGGATAGAAAACAAGGTTTTCACTTTCTCCTTTTTGCGTATTTCATTTTATCAATGAAATCTTCACAACTCTTTTAACAAAAAAATCTATTGCCGCCAAGATGGAAAAATGGATTATGAATGAGAAATCCCTAAAAAAGTCCAGTTCTTTCTGTTGTATCTCGCCTATATGAATCAGCACTCAAGCTGGAACCAAGCGGGAAGGAAACTCTAGGCCACAACCACTTGTTTATTCATTGTGGCCTTGCTGAAAGCTGCTAGAGTTTTCTCTGCGCAGAGTTTGACATTGCCTGGTGCAGTCTGTAGACGCTTATTTGTTGCTTCTGGAAGTTCTAAGAAGTTTTTTTTTTTTTTTCACGTCAACTCTATGTCTTCTTTAGGTGGAGAGGAACAAGAAGATATTTTAGGATAATACGCATGGAGTTAGCATTTTTTTTTTTTTTTTTTTNAGGCTTTTTGTAATTGTAACTTTTCTACCTTATTATTGTAGATTGGAGACATTTTTTATAAACCCCTTTAGGAGGGTGGAAGATGTCATATTCTCCCACCCTCTTTTCTTTGTATCAATTTGTTTTGATTTCAATTGCATTCTTGTTTCTTATCATCCAGTAAAAAGAAAACAAAGATGTTACTAGTTTTTTTGTTTAAAAAACTGAATGCCTTATGAAGACTTGCTCAATAATTTGTTGGTAGTATCTGTGTTATATCGGTCTCTCTGATTGTGATATTTTCCCCTTTAGAACAAGGATCATAAAACATTTTGACGCATTAGATTTTGTTTTGCATGTACATTTGATGGTGCAGGGGTATATAACTTGCGTGCTTCACATCCCGACTTAAAAGTTGAAGCTAGAGGTTCCACAGAGGTTTGGTGTTTTTCAACCCTTGCATCCCAATTCAATTTTATGTTAAGGTTACCGTGCCCCTTTTATTAGTGATTTTAATTTCCACCGTGAGTCACTACTCTAGTTTCCTAGTTCAATTTTAATATGATCATTGCCAAGATTGTGATTTAATAAGGGATCATTTATGCAGGTGGAATTGGGCTTTGGAAACAGTATTGTCAATGATATTTTTAATGTCCCAGGTTATGATGTTCGTGGATTTGTTGTTGCTCAGGTATACAGTCTTTTGGGCTTACAGTGATTCCTCCATTCTTTTATCTGTAAATTTGACTTTCTTCCATGATTTTTTTTCATTTGGTCGAGATTATTGAAGCCACTGGTCAGAAGATAATTTAATCATGACCTCCAAATGTAGCCCTTTGAGAAAAATTTCAGAAGGAATTTCCTTTTTTAGTTTTTTGTTTAGATGATTGAACTAGGAAATCCATTAATGAACTCTATTCTCATAAAATGAGATTGTTGTTGTCAGCTTTTGGAATTTCCACTTTGAGCAACCTTTCTTTTCACCCGATGTGAAGTAAGTAAGATTGTGTGTTTGTTTTGGTAGGGAAACCCGATATTGGGAGTTCATTTTTATTTGTTCTCAGACGATGTCAAAGAGGTTGATTGTCCACAAGGTCCTGGTAATGCTCCTGGACAAAGAAAAGCTCTATGTCATGCTGTATCTGATGCTGATGGGATGTTCAGATTCCAAGCAATACCCTGCGGTAATTATCTAGTAGATGGTTGTCAGTCGTTTTAACTATCAAAGTTCTTAGGTGGAGTTTAATTAGTGGTGCTTGTTTCTCTGGACTACTATTGCAATGGCTAATTGTAGGAAGTTTAGTGTATGTTACTGTTTTTAACCTTTTTCTTGATGTCATTTTGAATTTTTTCCTCCGAGTGGGTTTTTAAACTTTTCCTGATCTTAAAAGAATTTTTCTTTTGTCTGAATTTACAACAAATATCAGCCAGCTGTAGCATCAATGTGACCAATCTAAATTGATTAATTTTCCTACAGGCCGTTACGAGCTTTTGCCGTACTACAAGGGTGAAAATACTATTTTTGATGTTTCACCTAGCATCATTTCTGTGAATGTTGAGCATCAACACATTACAATTTCTAAAAAATTTCAGGTACCGTTTGTTATTTCCACTACATACCATCAGCAGTTTATCGAAATTGAAACATAGGACTGGATAAGTATTCGATCTAGCGTGATCTATATCTTATGCCATCAAAGTTTCTTGTCGTGGTGCTTGTTCACTTTTTTTTATTCATTTTCAATAATTCAAACAACGAAAAAATTCTTTGTGAAAACTATTTTTATAAAAGTTGGAGTAAAGCTCAATGACCAATCTTGAAAACTCTAAAGCTTCGTACAGTCTACAAATAATCATAGAAGTCCATTTATATCTTCTAGTCCAGACTGACTTCAAAGTTGGTGAAACTAAGGTTATTTTGGTCTTCTGTATTTTCTGGTGTCTATATTATCTCTTTCTTTGTCTCTCCAATATAGCAGTGAATCTACATGTTATTTAGTTTCCATTCTGACCATATCTATAATTGAGTTGAATAGCAGCCTTTTATATAGTATATCCTTGTATGCTTTTATACAGATTCTGGCACTTCCTTCTTTAATTCTGTACCTTCTGTAAGAAGTTGCTTTAGAGTGAAACAAGATGATGTTATCATGTATAATTTAATTTAATTTAATTAGCATTTGGTTTGATTTTTTTTTATAAAAATATGTTTATTCCTGATTCTTGCTGGTTTGCTTAGGTTACTGGATTTTCTGTTGGGGGCCGTGTTGTTGATGCAAATGATGTAGGAGTCGAAGGTGTCAAAGTTATAGTGGATGGTCATGAAAGAGCTGTCACTGACAAGGAAGGATTCTATAAGCTTGATCAGGTATTTTATTTTGTTACGTGGGGGGTTGGGTTGCTCTGATAAGTCATCTTTCGTTCTTGTCCACTCATGAGGGTGAGGACATATCTTTATAAATATATCTTGGTGTAAACTCTCTAATATTTTTACTTCCTATAGTTATACCTCCCTCATTGTAAAATGGGAAGGTCTTTTGTAAACATCATGGATATTACATCCCTTTTGTAAATTTCAATCATCAATGAAATTGTCTCTTATAAAAAAAAAAAAAAAAAAAAAACTCAGGTTACCCTTTCAACATGAATACTCTGCCAGCTATTTTATTAGCAATGGTTTATAATTCCTTATCTATCAAATCAGAAGCAAAACGTATGCTAGCATCATGGTATAATTTTGGAGGTCAAATGCCTGTAAGATAACTTAAATTCTTGTTAGAGTTGAATAGTAATTTATTTTAGGTTTATTCTTAATTGTCTTTTTTCAAAAAATCATTATTATAGGCTAAGTTAGTTTTTCCCCTATTGTATTGTATATGGCTTCAATAATTGTGATAATTATTTTAACTATTTTGACAAGTGCCACTCTTTTGATTTTTTTGTTCTTTTTCATTTTAATGTTTTAGGTAACTTCTGGCCATTATACCATTGAAGCTAGAAAGGAGCACTTCAAATTCAACAAATTGGAGAACTATTTGGTATGGTGTTAATTGAAAAATATCTTCACGTTTTTGCTTTGAAGCTTCAGTAATATTACTTATGCTGCTACAGTAAAGTCTGTTTTATATTAATTTCTATATAGGAATTTGTAATCTTCAATTCAACATAAAGGAAGTGTTATTTTCTTGTCCTTTCTTATTCCAACTCTCTTTGCGTGTTCAGGTACTGCCAAACATGGTTTCTGTTGCTGATATCAAAGCAACTTTTTATGATGTCTGTGGTGTTGTTCAGACTATTGGAGATGGTTACAAGACCAAGGTAAAGAATTACATCCTTCAATTTAATCTCGTTTTGTGAATGTAGTCTGCATGTCAAATGATTTGTTTCCATATTCTGCTCTGAACTTTAGGTAGCATTGACTCATGGGCCAGAAAATGTTAAACCTCAAGTCAAACAAACAGACAAAAGTGGCAAATTCTGTTTCGAGGTATGTTACCCAGAAGTAATGGCAATAGCTTGTATGTTTCTCCTTTTTGGTAAAAATGTGGCGAAGAGGCTTTGGAGTTTTTTGTGGTGCTTGATTCCCTATTATGTGAATGGAAGATTAACAAATGTGTGTATGCACACTATTTGCTGTGTTCTGAATTTCATTTGAAATTGCAGGTTGCTCTCTGAGTTCACTTAAATGGAATATAATATGGTTACAGAAAAATAGGAAGATTCTTGAGAGTATCGAGGATTTTTATGTTAGGTTTGAGATGTAGCTCACTTCAATGCTTTGCTTTCGGTTCAATAGGAAGCACCACTGTCACCAAAAGCAAGGTTGAGACACTAAATATCTTCATAGTGTTAAGACGCTCTAAGCAACATAGACACACAAGGGCATAATGGGCATTAATGCTTCAATTCGTAGTGTCTCAATGCTCTAACATAGGGTTTCCTTTTCTAGGATTTTGGTATTCTGGCACTTCTGCAAGTTATTCACACGTCTCATTATTTTATGCATCTTCCAGGTCCCACCTGGTGAATATCGCCTGTCTGCTATGGCAATTTCTCCAGAAAGTGCTCCTGGACTATTGTTCTCGCCATCTTATGTTGATGTTACAGTCAAAAGCCCCTTGCTGAATGTTGCTTTTTCACAGGTAATATTCTGAATTTCTGTGGACGTCTTAGTCTTATGGTACTCTTGCTGCTTGTAGATTATTCATGAAACCATTTATAATTATGAAAAGGATATTCAACTCTTCCTATTTTTAAACTATTTGTTAGATTCCTTCACATGATAAAGTTCTTTTTATCTGCTTCCATTGATTTATTTTATTTCTTACAATTGATTGTCAAGGCCCTAGTCAATATACATGGTTCTGTAACATGCAAAGAGAGATGTGGTGCATCAGTATCTATTGCCCTTCAGAGATTGGCTGGTAATCTTATTAGTGAAAAGAAGACTATCAGTTTGACAGATGAGAGTAATGAGTTTCTATTTCAAGATGTCATCCCTGGAAAATACAGGATAGAGGTATATAGCTGTTTTACCTTATCATTTATATTTTATCAGTTTGTGACTTTGCTTCGATGGTCATTGAAAATTACCGAACTTGGTTGTGTATGGAATGCATTCTTTACTCCTGCCCTTTGTATTTTTGCATCAGTTACAACTTAGTTACAGCGATTTTTTTTTTCTGAAACAAGACTGAAATTTTTTCATTAAAATAATGAAAAGAGACCAACACAAATAATGAAAAGATTCTCATCCTAGTTTCAGTGTTTTCATTGGTATGGGGTCTAGAAATGATGTACATCAGTTGCATCATCCCTATATCTTATTTGTTTATATCAGGTTCCTTTTCTTCATTAAAAACAATAAACATTTTGATGTAATTATTAGCACCATAGCCTTGGCATTTGAACGTTGATGGTTGATGTTAATCACCAATCAACTCAAAAGCCTAATCTAATGAGTTAGGGTAAATTTAATTATATCAACACTTTAAACTCCCCTTCACTTGTGAGCTTGAAAATTTATAAAAGGCCGAACAAATGGAAATCAATATTAATTGGGGAGGAAACGACTTTTTAGGGGTTCAAATATAGGCCGTCTTGCTCTCAGACCATGTTAAATCACCAATCAATTCAAAAACCTAAGCTAACAACACTTTAACACTCCCTTCACTATGTGGGCTTGAAAATTTGTAGAAGACCCAACAAGTGGAAATCAATATTAATTGGGAAGGAAACAACTTATAGGGGTTCAAACATAGGGCCTCGTGCTCTTATTCCATATCAAGTCACCAATCAATCGCAAAACCTAAACTAATGGGTCATGGTAAATTTAATAATATCAATACTTTAAAAGTAAAACATAATTATACTTGCTGAGCATTTATCTTTTAATAGGCTTCACACTCATCCATTCAAGGCGTGGTTGGTAAAGATGATTGGTGCTGGGTGCACAATTCAATTGAAGTGGATGTCGGCATTGAGGATGTACATGGAATTCAATTTATTCAAAAAGGTTACTGGGTTAATGTTGTATCTACTCATGATGTGGATGCTTATATTTCTCAAATGGATGGGCCACTTATGAACTTGAAAATCAAGGTTAGGTCTTCTTCAAGTCCTAAAATTTTGTTTTACTCTCTATGGATGTATCAGGCACGAGACTGTAATTGATCATTGTGTAATGCAGAAAGGTTCCCAGTACATATGCGTGGAATCTCCTGGAGTGCACGAAGTTCAGTTTTCCAACTCTTGTATCTCTTTTGGGAGCTCATCAACTAAAATAGACACATTAAAACTAGAGGTATTGTAATTTTCCAGATTTGTATTTGATGATTGTACCTGTGTACATTATTTTTGTGAGACTAAATTTCCTCTCATTGTTGTCAAATATTTGTCAGCCGATCTATTTGAGTGGAGAAAAATTTCTACTAAAGGGGCAAATTAATGTTGATCCAGTCTCACTTGGAGTATATGAATTACCTGAAAGTATTCTGTTGAACATTGTTGGTGCGGGAGGCAGTGTGATTGATAATACTGAAGCCAAACTTACCTCCGATGCCAAGGATCAATCAAATTCTGCCTTGTATGAGTACTCTGTCTGGGCCAGCTCTGGAGAGGAACTCACATTTGTTCCTGTGGATACCAGGTCTGCATACTGGAATTTTATCTTAGTGGCCTGAACCTATAGCATTAATGGTTCCTTACTCTGATTGAATCTTAGTGGCTGATTGGCTCTGTCTTGTATATCATCTAACCTGATGTTAAATGAGGGATTTTAAAGTTTAAAGAGTGAAGTGAATTTCCTGTGTGTTCATGTTGAACTAAATTTTGTATGTATCTCCCCCCCACCCCGGCCCCAACCAAAAAGATAAAAAAAGTGACAATACTCGGGTATAATTTAAAAAGAATTTATTCCTTCGCTTAACTGATTGCTTTTAATTTAAGTACTTTAAGCTGTTACGGCACCTTGATGTTTCTGACTTAAAACTGTGCTCGTTGTAGGAATCAGGAGAGGAAGATCTTGTTTTATCCTAGATGGCATCATGTGAGTTTTACCTTTTCTTTCTTTTCTAGTTTAAGATGTATTGTATTATGCTCTATTATTGTGAGCTTAATTTCCCATATGCTTCATCAGGTATCGGTGAAAAATGATGGATGTCAAGATTCTATTCCTATGTTTTTTGGTCGGCTGGGTTTATATATTGAAGGATCAGTTTCTCCCCCTCTTTCTGGGGTTCATATCAGGATTATTGCTGCTGGAGATAGTTCCATTGCTTCCCTCAAGAGTGGGGAGTTGGTACTTGAAACTGCCACTGATATCGACGGTTCATTTGTTGGGGGTCCTTTATATGATGACATAACTTACAGAGCTGAGGCTATGAAGGTGTGGAATGTTTAGTTCGACAGTCATTTTGTGTTCTCTCCGCTATATACCTGATGTGGTCTAGATTTCATAACATCTCCTTTCATTTGTTATATTTTACTATTTACTAAAGTTACTGTATTTTTTGTCCTCTCAAGTCGTGTAGCTGATAAGCCATGTTTTATATTTGTTAATCAACAAAGTTTTATCTGGAGCGTGTTGGACCCTAGCCATTTTAGCCATTTTTTTTTCTAGTATCTGTTTACCATCTTAGCCATTTTTTTTTTCTCATTTTTGATAACATGTCCATTTGCAGCCTGGCTATCATCTGGAGCGTGTTGGACCTTATTCGTTTTCATGTCAGAAGCTTGGTCAAATTTCTGTGAAAATTTATTCTAGAGATAATAGTGAAGAACCGATTCCTTCAGTGCTGTTATCTCTGAGTGGTGACAACGGTTATAGAAACAATTCAGTGTCAAATGCTGGTGGAGTATTCCTTTTCAATGATCTTTTCCCTGGAACTTTCTATTTGCGTCCGCTACTGAAGGTACTTGAAGAATTTATTTAAAATGATTTGTTAGTTTTTCCCTCTGGTCATCTTTTCCATTTTTACCTGCTTGGTTAGCCTTATATCTTACACAAAGCTTAGTGACACTGCAATTTGGATCCTAAGCCTTATATCTTACACAGAGCTTAGTAACACTGCAATTTGGATCCCAAGATTCATTTTTGGACTATGCAGATAATTAATATCTGTAGTAGTTTAACTTAACTAAATAGCTGGGGCATATTGGTGGTATGAGGCTTCAGCATGAACTAGATCGAGATCTATTTTATAATTCCTTTAGTCCTCTATTGGATGTTAAATGTTCCGTTGTTGATAATTAGACTAAACTAAAAAAAAAATTCATCATATTTGCCAAGACAATTTGGTAATATGGAAATTTGTTGGGAAAGAGTCGACTTTTGGCATTTGGTTTTCTTCATATTCTAGATGGTCTAATTTTCTGAAACTTTCCTTTTCTTTATTGGAGGAGATTTCATCTCTCCCTTTGGCTCTCTATTAGTGTTAAGTGTTCTTCCTTCGAGCAATTATAGTCTAAACTCACATTTATCCATAGTGATTTAATTTGAACTTCTTAATCTGAAGTAATAGTTATTTACTCTCATCCCCGTGGAAGGATGATTACAACAGATAGGATAGAGGGGGAAAAGATATTGCATAGACTACGAAAAAAATTTGAAGATTCCTGAAGTATTCTTCAAATTGGCAAAAGAAAAAAAAGCATAATATCACAAAACTCCTTTGTAGTCAGAGTTGGCAAAGAATGACGGTTTGATAATTCGCTTTGTTTTGTAGGAGTATGCTTTCTCACCGGCAGCTCAGACAATAGAACTTGATTCTGGGGAATCCAAAGAAGTTAATTTCCAGGCTACCCGTGTGGCTTACAGGTTTCTTATAGCCTCTATCATGCATTTTTTCTTCTATATTTATCGAGTATTTTTGGGATTAGGTTTTTGGAGTACTTTGAAAGTTGCGTACTTAAGTTTAAAAGACATTTCTGTTTCTGTAGATTATTTTTCACAATTTTAAAGACATATTTTTATATACAGTCGAAGATTATCATAATTTAAGGAGTGTTTTAATTAGTTAAATTATTTCTAGGATATTGACGAATACTTGCAGGCATTTTAAGAGAGTATATAGCCAAAGAACTTGGAAATACTTGTCTCAAAATCTCTTTCTTGCAATATTATCACGTGTGACATTTAGGGAACGATAGCCGATTGTGTAACCTACGTGGCAGTCCTGTAAATGATGGCCTTCAATTCTTTGTTTGATCTATCTGTTCTTACTTCAAGTCATACTTATCACTGTTATCAGACTTGAATCGGAACATAGGACACACTGACATGCACACATGGCATGGCGTGAACATGGCCACCTAACCTATTCTGAAAAATTAGAACATTGACAAGGCAAAGACGTGTTCAATGAAATACATTTTAAAAAGGTTTTCTCTAGACATGTCTACACATATTAATGCTTTCATATACTTCTACATATATGATATAAACTTTGTACCCAACAAAAAAGTTATCACTTCTAAATATTTTTCTCTTTTTTTTCTATGAATGCGTCCTCCACATCTTGATTGAGCCTCAATATGTCCCTAATGTGTTTGCAGCATGTTTAATAGATTTCATAAACTACACTGAAAAATAAGCGCTCTGAATCACAAGTTGGATGACATCTTCACAAATAGTGTACATTCCTTTTAGATTAAAACCTTAGGTGAAACTTTTAAACTATTCTATCCTCTATAAGGGCGCGAAAACCATTTTGAAGTAAAATACCCTGAATCTAGTAAAATTTTGTGGTATTGCAAGATGCTCAAATTGTTCCTTCAAACTTTTCAGTGCTATAGGCGTGGTGACGCTACTATCTGGCCAACCAAAAGAAGGTGTTTCGATTGAAGCCAGATCAGAAACAAAGGGTTATTATGAGGAAACGAAGACAGATGCACTCGGAAATTATCGTTTGAGGGGACTGCTCCCTGAGACAAATTACATCATAAGAGTGGTTCAAAGAGAGGATCAGGGCAGTGCCAGAATTGAGCGTGCATCTCCTGGAGCAATAACTGTCAAGGTCTGATATAGCCAATTTATATTGTGGGACTTAGTAAAGCATATGCAAAAAAAAGTAACACATTTTTAGTGCTATTATTTTCAATATCTGAAATCTATGTATCGATCAACTTTGGCAGGTTGTATCAGAGGATATTAAGGGATTGGATTTTCTGGTCTTTGAACGTCCTGAATTGACCATTTTGAGTGGCTATGTTGAAGGAAAGAAAATTGTGGGACTAAAGTCAGGTTTGCAAGTGGAAATCAAGTCAGCTAGTGAGACATCTAAAGTCGCCTCCGTATTCCCTTTGCCACTTTCAAACTTTTTTCAGGTAAAGGGCTTACCTAAGGGTAAGTACCTTGTGCAGCTACGATCTAGTGAGCCGTCAAGCACCATCAAATTCGAGTCTAGCATAATTGAGGCTGACTTGGAGGAGAATAATCAAATTAACGTGGGCCCACTAACATACAAATATGAAAGTTATCACCACAAACAGGTTAGTGTTACTCTCTGCTAGAAAATACTTTTGTGAGAGTCTGTACCATTTCGTTCTTGAAGAGCTGAAGTTCATTTCAATTTTCCTGTACTCCTACTTCTAGTTTAATAACTAAAGTGTTCTCTCCTTCTCTCCCTCCTTTTCTTGTTCTGCAGGACCTTACTGCTGCACCGTTGCTCCCGCTCGTTAGCGGAATCTTTGTGATTATACTTTTCTTCAGCGTTCCAAGGTAACGTGAAAAAAAATTTCTTCCTCTCAATTGTGCTAGACAAGCCTGCGCCCATTTGCAGATTATAATACATTTAACCCATCCTTTGTTTCCAAAGAATTAAAGATTTTTACCAAGCCACGGTGGGCTCATCAGCATCATCTGGATTCGCTGTAACTACAAAGAAAGAACCACGGAAATCAGTTCTGAGAAAAAAGACATACTAAGAGAACCAACCGTCTTTCAGTGTCTGAGAGTGCAAGCATCTTCCATTTGGTCAAATTTTCGGTTAGCTCGATTGGCAACCTAACGCAGCTGGGATACGGTAGGCGTACAATCTTAGTAGTTAATTAAACTTAGAGATCAATGTTTGCTACAACCTACTGGAATTGAATAGAGCTAGACGTTCTATAGGTTGTACGACTGTGACCTTGAGTTCTTGAGGCCAATGTTTGTTCTAAACTTTTGACGTGTAGATCAACGACTGGTCGAGGTCGTAATCCTTGTACACAATTTTGATCTCTAGGCTTGATGATGCAATGTTTATTTGCCACCATGTGAGATTCATTCTTGTAGGAGTTACTCAGGATTTAGTTAACTTATTTCCACATTTGGAACAGATGAGAAATAAATAGAAAGACCATTGGTAGGTTTTGATGTTTGATTTCACACTTTCAAATGTTTTGTTTGCTTCTTTATAATTTTTTTTTTTTTACCAACACTTGGATTTTGTGTGAATTTATCTTTTAATACCTTCTCGTGCTTACATGTTCATAGAACGACCCCTAGAGTGAGTATGCATAGTTCAATAGTAAGAAGTGCTTGCATGTTAGCAGGACGATCCCTCGAGTCCTAAGTCTCTCATTGGCGTGAATGCTCAAAGCTCTTCTCCTCCGGTAGCTCTTGGACATGACCCGTAATTCCTACCACAAATTAGGCCATATAGGTGAGAAGTTAGGGACGACGTTACTAAGATTTTGTATGTAGATATTTTGTTTGATATTTTCACATATTCATGGGTTTAATCGACATTTCTATCACAATACCAACAAAATATCAACAAAATGTCTCATAATATAATTTAAATATAATATGGGATAAAATATCTTTAAGCTCATTTGTTTTACTTGCTTCATATGCTCCAAAATAGTATGCTATCATTTTTTAATTTAGTTTTTGATCATTATTTCTCACTTCTTGTCCTTGTAAGGCTGGTCAATTAACTATTTCAATATTACAATTCATTAAAAAATTATGCAAAATATTAAAAGTCAATATTCATAAATATATAAATTTTAATTTTAACTCAAAATTTAGAATAAAATTAAAATTAAACTCGAAAATTAAAGATAAAAAATATAATATTTTGAAATATAGGAAGTAAATAGAAAATGAGAATATCTTTTTTCCAAAGTATTTTAGCTCATTTATTTTGTTTTATTAAACATTTTCAGAAATATCCTTACATTTTATCCAACATTTGATTGATATTTCACCCACGTCAACGTCAAGTCAACGTTGTAGAAGGTGGATATTTCTTACCTTGCAATTGGAACCATTAGGCGTTAGATTCCATATTTCCTGCTTCACCTCCATTTGCACTACTCCATCTCTCTCTTTCTCTCTCTAAACCCTGACCCATTTCCAGAAATTTACCTGCGTTGTCTGCCATTAATGGCGGTCACGAGCTTCCTGGAAGGTCATGTCCATTAATCACTGTAATCAACTATTCCTCTCTCTTTTTAAGCCTTTTTAGCTTTCTTTCTTGTTCCTCTTTTTGATTTGTAGCGTTTCAATGGCTTCCACTCCACCACACTGCTCAATCACCACGGCAAAGCCGTATCAAACTCGTCAATACCCACAAAATAACCTGAAAAACCATCAGAATCCCCGCCAGAACGGCTCTTGGACGACGACGCATAAGGTTTCTCTTGTCAAACCATTGTCCCCAACTCCCACTCACAGTGCGACTAAATCCACTTCTACTTCTACTTCTACTTCTACTCCCCTTTCACAAAGCCCTAATTTCCCATCTCTTTGCTCTCTCTCCTCCTCGAAATCTGACCTCGTTTCTAACTTCTCCGGCCGCCGCTCAACTCGATGCGTATCAAAGTATCACAATCGCCGCCCCAAGTCCTCCATGGCCACTCGTCACACTGCGATCGCTGAGGAGGTTCTGAATCAGGCGCTTCAATTTGGTAAGGACGATACGAGTTTAGATGATATTTTGCTCGAGTTCGAATCTCATCTTTGTGGGTCGGTAGACTATACGTTTTTACTTCGGGAGCTTGGGAATAGAGGAGAATGTTGGAAATCAATTAGATGCTTTGAATTTGCGCTTGTTAGAGAGGGAAGGGACAATGAGCGAGGTAAACTAGCTAGTGCGATGATTAGTACTCTTGGTAGGCTTGGGAAAGTAGAACTCGCTAAGGGTGTTTTTGAAACAGCATTGAATCAAGGATATGGGAACACAGTTTACGCATTTTCTGCTTTGATAAGTGCTTATGGGAAGAGTGGTTACTTTGATCAAGCTATTAAGGTGTTTGAATCCATGAAAGCTTCAGGATTAAAGCCGAATTTGGTTACTTATAATGCAGTAATTGATGCATGTGGTAAAGGAGGAGTAGAGTTTAAGAAAGTGGTGGAGGTTTTTGAAGAAATGTTGAGGAATGGTGTCCAACCTGATAGAATTACTTATAACTCACTTCTTGCTGCGTGTAGTCGAGGAGGGTCGTGGGAGGCAGCTCGAAACTTGCTTAATGAAATGGTAGATAGAGGGATTGATCAAGATATCATTACTTATAACACACTTTTGGATGCGGTTTGCAAAGGTGGGCAGATGGATTTGGCCTTTGAGATTATGTTAGAAATGCCTGCCAAGAAAATACTGCCTAATGTGGTTACTTACAGCACAATGGCTGATGGGTATGCCAAGGCTGGTAGATTAGAAGATGCATTAAACTTATACAATGAAATGAAGTTTCTGCGCATTGGTTTGGATAGAGTTTCATATAATACATTGCTTTCAATCTATGCCAAGCTTGGCAGGTTTGAAGATGCTCTGAATGTTTGCAGAGAGATGGGGAGGTCCGGTGTTAAAAAGGACGTTGTTACTTACAACGCGCTTCTAGATGGATATGGAAAGCAGGGGAAGTTTAATGAAGTTATTAGAGTATTTAACGAAATGAAAAGAGACGGCGTATCGCCGAACTTGTTAACTTATTCTACGTTAATTGATGTATACTCTAAAGGTAGTCTATACGAAGAGGCAATGGAGGTCTTTCGTGAATTCAAGCAAGCTGGATTGAAGGCTGATGTAGTTCTTTATAGTGAACTTATCAATGCTTTATGTAAAAATGGTTTAGTCGATTCCGCTGTATCGTTGCTTGATGAGATGATAAAAGAAGGGATTAGGCCGAATGTCATCACTTACAATTCGATAATCGATGCGTTTGGTCGTTCTACAACGGAAGAATCTCTAGTTGAGGCTGTTGGTGCAGCTAGTGAATCCCCATCCTTCATAGTGATGGAGGGTGTGGATGAGAGTGAGATAGAGAGTTGGGTCAGTGACCATGTCTTCAAATTCTATCGGCAGCTTGTTGCTGAGAAAGAAGGGCCTGCAAAGAAGGAAAGACTAGGCGAAGAAGAGATCAGGTCCATCTTGAGGGTCTTCAAGAAGATGCATGAGCTAGAGATAAAACCAAACGTGGTCACCTTTTCAGCGATTCTAAATGCATGCAGGTAAAGATCTTTGACCAGCGTTTTTGCCTTCAAGATTTTGCTATTATTTTTTCAAAATCTCTATCAAAGATCTGCCTACGTAAGTTATTTTAGCCATTTTTTTCATTTTTGTAATTGATTCTCTTTATGAATAGAAGCCATGGACTTACAAAACTAGGCATTTCATTAGGATGCATAATGAAGTAATGTGGATTGATTTTTTTTGTTAAGATTTCTTTATATTCTAGTATATCTAGATGCATTGGCAAGCTTACTCTATGTGAGATCCCACATTGGTGGAGAGGGGAACGAAGCATTCATTATAAGGGTGTGGAAACCTTTCCCTAGAAGACGCGTTTTTAAACTGTGAGACTGACGACGATATGTAACGGGCCAAAACGGATAATATCTGCTAGTGGTGGGCTTGAGTTATTATAAATGGTATCAGAACCAGACATCGATGGTGGGCCTCACAAGGGGGTGGATTGTGAGATCCCATATTGGTTGGAGGGGGGAATGAAACATTCCTTATAAGGGTGTGGAAATCTCTCCTTAGAAGACGCGTTTTAAAACCGTAAGGCTGACGACGATACGTAACGGGCCAAAGCGGACAATATCTGCTAACGGTGTTACAAATGGTATCAGAGCCAAACACCGAGTGGTGTGCCGGCGAGGACGCTGGCCCCCAAGGGGGGTGGATTGTGAGATCTCATATCGGTTGGAGAGGGGAACGAAACATTCCTTATAAGGGTGTGAAAACCTCTCCCTAGAAGATGCATTTTAAAATCGTGAGACTGACGACGATATGAAACGAGCCAAAGTGGAGAATATCTGGCAGCGGTGGGTTTAGATTGTTACACTCTACAAGTAAAATATTTAGTAAAAATAATTTATAATCCTTTTTTGCACTTTGTCACATTCTCTAGTCAAATATACCACAAATTACATTGTGCAATAGTTGTTTACCTCTTTTTGTCACATTTTTTTATAAATCATTATCTTGAACATTGAACAAGGATGTTGAAGATTATTGGGAGTGAGTCTTACATTGGCTAATTAAGGGGACGGTCATAGGTTTATAAGTAAGGAATACATCTCCATTGATACGAGGCTGGCCTTTTGGGGAAACCAAAAGTAAAGCCATGAGAGCTTATGACAATATCATATCATCATGGAGGCCCGTGATTCCTAACGGGTCATTGAGTCTGAGCCTCACTTCAACAACATTTTACATGGAGTGCGTTGTGGTGGGTAGTTTAGGGCTTCTTTTGTGAGCTTGTTTTCGCTACTCTTTTTATCCATGCCAATTGGAGGAACCTGTTCTTTCCACTCTCCTGCATATTTTCTGAGGTTTATTATGTCAGTCCTTCTGGTTGCTTGCTTTGGTCTTTATTCCATATTATTCACTATAATCTCAAGCTGGATACGCGTTCGATCCTGATTGTGGAATTTTTGTTTCGAGTGCAGCCGCTGCAAATCGATTGAAGATGCTTCAATGTTATTGGAAGAGCTTCGATTATTTGATAATCAAGTGTATGGTGTAGCTCATGGACTCCTGATGGGCTTTAGCGAAAATGTGTGGGTTCAAGCACAGTGTCTTTTTGATGAAGTGAAGCAGATGGACCCTTCCACTGCAGCTTCTTTCTACAATGCTTTGACAGATATGCTGTGGCATCTTGGTCAGGTGAAGTCTAAGCCTCTTTAGTAGCATTCTTATATCCAATCCTCATCGTGCGTTTGGTTATTTTGTGTTATCATTCTGAAATCTTGTTCTTATTTATAGAAACGAGGGGCCCAATTGGTCGTACTCGAAGGCAAAAGGCGCAATGTATGGGAGACGTTATGGTCTGATTCTTGCTTAGATTTGCACCTCATGTCGTCTGGAGCTGCTCGCGCCATGGTTCATGCTTGGCTGCTGGGTATTCATTCTCTTGTGTTTAATGGCCATCAGTTGCCAAAGTTATTGAGGTACAAGTTCATTCCCCTCTACGCTCTTTATAGGTGTTTTGTTATGCATATAATGGGACTTAGTCGTGTCTTGATGGATTTGTTTGTATCTACATTTTCTTAAAAAGCCTTGTCTTATTCACTGAGGCATAATATGGTATCTCTCTTCAATGGCGCCTCAAACTCTCTCTTTATTAAGATTGAGTGGCCAGTTGGCACGAAGGGAAGTGAGACTATGTAATGCGAGGTGCATTGTGAGATCCCACATCAGTTGGAGAGAAGAACGAAACGTTCTTTATAAGGGTGTGTAAATCTCTCACTAGCAGACGCGTTTTAAAAACCTTAAGGGGAAGCCCGAAAGGGAAATCCCAAAAAGGACAATATCTGCTAGTTGTGGGCTTGGACTGTTACAAATGGTATTAGAGCTAGACACCCGGTGATGTGGTAGTGAGGAGGCTGAGCCCTAAAGAGAGGTGGACACGAGCGTCCTCAAGGGGGGGGGGGGGGGGGGNAAATACGTTTTAGAAACCTTGAGGGGAAGCCCGAAAGGGACGTTCAAGGAGGACTTATCTGCCGTGGGCTTGGACCGTTAGAAAATTTATACAAATACAAAAGAAAAAGCTAAAAAGTAACAGGTACAAGAAGCTCCTAAAGGGTTCTTTCTTTGCCTATTGAATACTCTGTTCCGTTCTAGCCATTAAAGTCTATGGGAATCCTTCACAAATTGAATCCAGAAGAGTGCTTTCTGAGCGTTTTGTGTATGTGGGATCATTACATCTGTTCTTGGCAAGTAGTTGCGTAGGGAAAGACCCAAGGTTAAGCCAGCCGAATACGAATCGTTTCGATATTCTTTCATTTGTTCTCAACGAAAGTCGTTATGTTCCTTAAAAACAAAATGTATTATTGCAAACTTCTTACATCTTAGTGATTATTATGCAGCATTCTGACTGGATGGGGAAAACACAGCAAGGTCGTCGGTGATGGAGCTCTAAGGCGGGCGATCGAGGCACTTCTGACCGGGATGGGGGCACCGTTCCAGGTTGCGAAATGCAATATAGGAAGGTATGTATCAACAGGCTCTGTGGTGGCTGCCTGGTTGAAAGAGTCTGGTACCTTAAAATTGCTTGTTCTTCATGATGGTAGAACTCATCCAGATACTGAAAATTTGGATCTCATTTCCAAACTCCAAACGATTTCCTTGTAGCACAATTTGAATAAATATTATACACATAATACTCACATGTTTGAATATTCATTTTCATATCTTGTTTTGCTAAAAAGGGTGAGTGAAAGTTAATACGCCAAATGATTCTAATAAACTTATTTGGTATTTTTTTCGTCCGAAAAAAAAAAAAAAATTTGTGAAGATAAGTTTTGCGTATATACTTTAGTCATTCACCATCGAACAATTACCTAAACAATATCCCCTACTCAACATGTAAGATATAAGATGCGCTATAGTGACTTGGACAAGGACACCTTTAAACCGCATATCTTGATGCCTTTGTTTTAGGACTCTACATGAGTTTGGTTAGGTTAAGGAAATCTTTTGGACCATTGGTTGGGTTGATGACCCGAACAATCAAGTTCACAATCCAATCCAACTCATACTTGTATTTTCGGGTTGTTTTTTTTTTTTTAATTATTTAAAAAATCATATTTATCCATAATACATGTTACATTAATAACTATATAATAAAGTTTAAATATCAAACATTCACAAGTCATATGTATCACTAACATCATCTTATTGGTCGAGTTGACTCGACAAAAAAAATGTCAACCAACGTATCAATCATAATGTTCGATTTTCCAAAAAATTCAACCCAATCCAAACTGGAAAAAAAAAAAAAAAAGAAGAAAATCTAACCCAACCTAACATTTACGGGTTGGGTTAGATAGTTAGAATTGGTCGAGTTCTCTATTAATTTGAACATCTTTTTTTTTTCTTATGAGAATAGAATATATTGATGAACTTGATAGGTTTCGACCATTCATAAAACTCATTTAAAAGATACCATCGCTATTCCAGTAGAAAAAATGATTTTAAAATCACCAAAATATATATATATATATATATATATATATATATATATATATATATATATGAATATAAGAAAAGCAAGTGAATATGAAAAAGGAGATGCTAATTAAAGAGAAATTCTTGCAACATTTTGAGGAAGAAAAAAAAGCAAAAAAGATGAAATAGTGTCATTCAATTCCTTTGGAATATTGAAGGCAATGCCAATTTGGCCCTCTTGTTCTTAGAATCTCACCGCCAAACCCAAATATACTCTTATTTTTTAACACCATAATTTTTAATTTATTTGCTACCACTTTTAATAATAATCAACATTTTCATTACATTTTCAAAAATAAAAAAAAATATCTGTTAGACGAACACGACTCTGACTTTCATCCAACAATATCCACTTTCTATTAGAGATTCAAAGTCATTTTGAAACATAGTGACCGTTTCTATCTAAAACTAAATGTAAAGGTACTTTTGAAATTATTTTAAAAATTTAAGCGTATTTTTTAAACAAAGTACAAAATGTAGTGGTATTTTTATTATTTTAGTCATTTAACATATTTGACTTAACCGATCTTATTCCCTTAAGAAGATTACTTTTAACACAGCTCGAGCCTTAAGAAAAGGAAGTCAACATTGTGTCATCTTAGCAAAAGAAGACCAACCAAAGCGATATTTAAGTCAGTTACCGATTGAAATCGGTAATCATATACATAGTTCAATTAGCCAAAACATTAACCACCTTCGAAAATCCTGATTTTGTCGGAGAAACTTGTTGGTTAAGACATAAAAAAAAAAAAGGCAGTTACATTATCCATTAGACACGTAATTTTGGGGATTTGTGGGTCCAAAACCCACTTAAAAAGCAAGACCACCGACTAATCCAACTAACATAACCAACCCCTTTATCCACTTTAATTAACCCTCCAACCCTTTTACTTTTAACATCATCAAAACTTGAATAAATTCCTGTGTCCATTCCGACCAATTTGTTCATTGTTTTCTCATGTCGTGTCGCCATTTTCTTGTCCTAAAACATCGCCCCATCCCTTCTCTATAAAACCCATCACCATTTCCCCTCTTTCCTCAACTCATTCTCCTCTTACAAGTGTACCGTTTTTGTTCCTTTCAGCTCACCACTTGGCTTCGGGCTTGTCCTCGTATGCCACCCTACGTTGTCGCTTGTCTTCTTCCATTGATATCAATCAAAGCTTCTTAGACATTCTTCGTCTTTCTAAGCTTTCTTCAACCCATCCATCCTGCCATGGCTCCCCCAAACGACCCATCTTCCTTAACCTCTTCGCCTCTCAAATCTGACGGTTTGGAGAATCTTATTGATTTCTCCGATGGGAAACTCAGTGTCAAAGGTGTTCCTTTGCTGTCGGATGTCCCAAGTAATGTCTTTTTCAGCTCCTTCTCTTCCATATGTCAATCCTCTGATGCCCCACTTCCTCTGCTCCAACGAGTTCATACTCTGTCTCATAAGGGTGGCTTTCTTGGTTTTGATCAAACCAAATCCTCTGATAGGCTCACCAATTCCTTGGGGAAATTCAAGGGTAGGGAGTTTGTGAGTGTGTTTAGATTCAAAACATGGTGGTCGACCATGTGGGTCGGGAATTCTGGGTCGGATTTACAAATGGAAACTCAATGGTTCATGTTGAATGTCCCTGAGATAAAATCGTATGTCGTTTTCATACCCATTATAGAAGGGAGTTTTAGATCCGCTATCCATCCTGGGGTTGATGGGCATGTCATGATTTGCGCCGAAAGTGGCTCAACTCATGTGAAAACATCTAGTTTTGATGCTATAACTTACGTTCATGTGTCTGATAACCCTTACAAGTTAATGAAAGAGGCCTATGCGGCTATTAGAGTTCATATGAATACGTTTAGGCTGTTGGAAGAGAAGCCTGTCACTCATTTAGTAGACAAATTCGGTTGGTGCACATGGGATGCTTTTTACTTAACAGTAGATCCTGTCGGAATTTGGAACGGTGTCAATGACTTTGCTGAAGGCGGTGTGTCGCCGAGGTTTCTCATCATTGACGATGGGTGGCAGAGTATCAACATCGACGGCGAAGACCCAACTCGAGATGCTAAAAATCTTGTTCTTGGTGGGACACAAATGACTGCAAGGCTCTATAGATTTGATGAATGTGAGAAGTTTAGGAAGTACAAAGGTGGGTCTTTGTCGGGTCCAAATGCTCCATCGTTTGATCCAAAGAAGCCGAAGTTATTGATCGCTAAGGCAATCGAAATCGAGCACGCTGAGAAGGACAGAGACAAGGCCATTGGCTCGGGAGTCGCTGATATCACTAAGTTCGAGACCAAAATTCATAAGCTTAAGGAAGAGTTGATTGCAATCTTTGGCAAAGAACAAGACAGTGGCTGTTCTAGCTGTTCTTGCAAGGGTGATGACTCTGGAATGAAGGCATTCACAAGGGATTTGAGAACAAAATTCAAAGGCTTGGATGATGTGTTTGTTTGGCATGCTCTTGCTGGTGCTTGGGGTGGTGTGAGGCCTGGTGCTACTCATTTGAACTCCAAGATAGTTCCTTGTAAGCTCTCTCCTGGGCTTGATGGCACAATGACTGATCTTGCTGTTGTGAAGATTATCGAAGGGAGTATCGGACTCGTTCATCCTGATCAAGCTGACGATTTTTTCGACTCGATGCATTCTTATCTCTCTAAAGTTGGGATTACAGGCGTGAAAGTCGATGTGATGCATGTAAGTATCTCTAAAATAAGGTCTTTACTTAGTACTGTTGTTCGTTAACTGATCTGTTAACTTATTTGTTCAATTCAGACACTGGAGTATGTCTCGGAGGAATATGGAGGAAGAGTTGATCTTGCAAAGGCGTATTATAAGGGTTTGACTAAATCTCTTCATAAGAATTTTAAAGGGACGGGTCTTTTCTCTAGTATGCAACAGTGTAATGATTTCTTCTTCCTTGGCACGAAGCAAAACTCCATAGGGAGAGTCGGTGAGAATTTCAACCTTTTTCTTTTGTGTTCGATAAGATGGGCCCACCGAATGAAACAAAAAGAGTAATAAAAGGGAAACGTTTTCACAGGTGATGACTTTTGGTTTCAAGATCCAAACGGTGATCCGATGGGTGTTTATTGGTTACAAGGTGTTCATATGATTCACTGTGCCTACAATAGTATGTGGATGGGACAGATCATACAGCCTGATTGGGACATGTTTCAATCAGACCATCTATGTGCTAAATTCCATGCGGGATCAAGAGCTATCTGTGGTGGTCCTGTCTATGTGAGTGACTCTGTGGGTGGCCATAATTTTGATCTCATAAAACAACTCGTCTATCCCGATGGAACTATTCCTAGATGCCAACATTTTGCCCTACCCACTAGAGACTGCCTCTTCAAGAATCCTTTATTCGACAGCAAAACTGTTCTCAAGATCTGGAATTTCAATAAGGTACTTTCTAATTTTTTTTTTTCGAAACCCAAATCTTTATATCATTCGAAAAAATAAACACTTCTCGATTGGAATTTATGTACAGTATGGAGGTGTAATCGGGGCATTCAACTGCCAAGGAGCAGGGTGGGACCCTAAAGAACAAAGAATCAAGGGACATCCAGAATGTTACAAGCCAATGTCTACAACAGTGCATGTCAGCGACGTGGAATGGGACCAAAAACCAGAAGCAGCTCCAATGGGGAATTTCACTGAATACATTGTATACCTGAATCAAGCAGAGCAAATTCTCCACACTACCCCAAAATCTGAACCGCTAAAAGTGACCATCCAACCATCTACATTCGAGATCTTCAGTTTCATACCCCTAAGAAAGCTCAATTCCAACATTAAATTTGCTCCCATCGGTCTGAAGAACATGTTCAACAGTTCTGGAACGATTCAACATTTGAAGTATAATGAAAATGGAGTCGAACTGAAAGTGAAAGGTGGAGGAAATTTCATAGCTTACTCGAGTGCGTCGCCGAAAAAGTGCATTTCGAACGGAGTAGAAGTGGAATTTGAATGGGACGATTCCGATGGACAGCTCAGCTTTGATCTTCCATGGATTGAAGAAGCTAAAGGAGTTTCTAACGTGGAAATTTTATTTTGAGTAATTTTATCTCTAAGTTAATTTTTATTTATTTTATGCATTTTGGTTGTTTGTGTTAAGTGACGTGTGCTAAGGGATAGCCACGTCAATTAAATAATCGCTTTTATTATTATTATTATTATTGTATTTTTGAATTTTTATTTTTATTTTCCCCCTTTTTCGCGGATTTGTCCTTTTAAAGAGGGCATTATGTTTCGAATTTTGTTTCTACTAAATAAATGTGATGTGATGTCTACGTTTTATTTTATTTTATTATTATTTACGATGTCATTTCCTTCCGGTTATTTATCTTTACGCCTACATTTCAAGAAAATTTGAAGGGGTTCACCCAACGTAGAATTGCTTCAAGTAAAATACGTTTAACCATGAAATTCTTATGATTCAGTCACCCAAAAGAAGGTGCATCTTGTTGGTACCCGTAGTAACTATCATTTCCTTTACGTCTTTTTTAGTCATTATTTCCTCAGGATTGTTCTCATTCAGATATGGTCTCAGTTCATTCATGTACTTTCTCTCTTACTCGAGTGTCACAAACAAACCCTTCATTCACACGTAATTTCTAACAAAGAAATTTAACCCGTATAAATGAATTTACTTTGTAATGATTTTGTGTAGTGAAGTACAAACTCTAATGTAAATAAATTTGACTCTAGAGTTTTAATATATATAGTGTTTTTTTTAAAAAATAAGTTCCGACATTTGACTTTTTAAATAATTTCCGATATATATATATATATATATATATATATATATATATATATTACTTTATTCTATGAATTAGGATATTATTAAAGAGAGATCTCTCAAAGCTTCCAACCAAATCAAGAATTCCAAGAAAGAGGGAAACTTGCAAATTGAAAGTCAAATAAAATTAAATGATATCTTGTCTCAAATCTTTGACTAAAACTAAAATCAAATGGGCCCACCAATTAAAAAAATTAAAAAATTAAAAAAAAAAAGTCAAATTTGATGTGTTTTTTTAAAGACCAACCACCCAACCGACTTAACTAACTAATTGACTAATTATTAAATTTATAACTTATGAAACTAAAATTGATCAACACGTATTTGACCCAATCCACCAAATTAAATCAATTTCTTTTCAGTTTCCTACTACAAAGTAACTAATTTTCCATTTATATTTTTTTTTATTTACGACGTCTGATTAATTCAGATGAACGAAGTGAAACCTTAAAAATGAGGTTGAGTAAAAAAAAAAAAAAAAAAAATTGGGTTTGGGTTGTGTTGAATTTTTTAAAAATTGAAAATTCGATTAGGGTTACAACTCAACCCAACTCTACTTACTTATTAATGTAATATATATCGTGAATAAGTATGATTTTTTAAATAATTAAAAAAAATAATTCAACAACTCTATTCGAAAACAGAGGGTTGGGTTGTGAACTTTCTCGGATTGCTCGGGTTACTAACTCAACCCACTCGAAATTTTGGTTTAAATCAAAAAAAATTTGCAATCCAACCCAACCCATTTTATATACACTCTGGTATCCGCTAAATCTCTAAATAAATAAATAAAAAAAATTATTGTAATTGAAATTAATTCAAAATCTAAATGGTATGAATGAATATACCAATAATTAATATAAGAAAAAGAAAGTGAATATAAAAAAGGAAGATGAATATAGGGTCATTTTCATTTCTTTGGAATATTGAAAAATATACTCTTATCTTTTCGTATATTCCTTTTTAATAAATATAATATCTATAACTTTGAAGAATATTCTTTTACCTGTTTTATTTTTTTAAGAATCATCTCTTTACTTATTTATATATACAAGAATATTTCATTACTGAGATCATTTTATAAACATTTTTCCATATATATTTAAAAATTTAGTTCTAGATTTTGATTACTCTCGATCCCACGGTCGAGTTCGCTTAGTTTTCCTTTGATTCCGCTTTCAATACTCAACCAAGGGTTCCTGAGAGTGAACTGGAGAAAGAAAGACGACCTAGTCTGTCCCTATCTATTTAATGAAGGAGCGGTGTATAATGGGCCTTTTACATAGTGGGCCATTATATAGTGGGCCTGTACTTAGTGGGCCATTATATAGTGGGCCTGTACGTAGTGGGCCTAGATTTCAGCCCAAGTCCATATCGCTTCAAGTTAAATTATGTCAGCCATACGTCAAAAAAAAAAAACAAAAAAAACAAAAAAAAAAACAATTTTCTTAAAGCTAATTATTAGGGGTAAATATAAATCAAAATTGAAAGTAAAATAAAATTAAGATAATCGTTATTGATCTTTGATTTCACTAATCGAGGACTAAAACGAAAAATTAGAATTTTTATAGTAAAAAACGAGCAAAAAAATTTACCTTGNGAATTAGGATATTATTAAAGAGAGATCTCTCAAAGCTTCCAACCAAATCAAGAATTCCAAGAAAGAGGGAAACTTGCAAATTGAAAGTCAAATAAAATTAAATGATATCTTGTCTCAAATCTTTGACTAAAACTAAAATCAAATGGGCCCACCAATTAAAAAAATTAAAAAATTAAAAAAAAAAAGTCAAATTTGATGTGTTTTTTTAAAGACCAACCACCCAACCGACTTAACTAACTAATTGACTAATTATTAAATTTATAACTTATGAAACTAAAATTGATCAACACGTATTTGACCCAATCCACCAAATTAAATCAATTTCTTTTCAGTTTCCTACTACAAAGTAACTAATTTTCCATTTATATTTTTTTTTATTTACGACGTCTGATTAATTCAGATGAACGAAGTGAAACCTTAAAAATGAGGTTGAGTTAAAAAAAAAAAAAAAAAAAATTGGGTTTGGGTTGTGTTGAATTTTTTAAAAATTGAAAATTCGATTAGGGTTACAACTCAACCCAACTCTACTTACTTATTAATGTAATATATATCGTGAATAAGTATGATTTTTTAAATAATTAAAAAAAATAATTCAACAACTCTATTCGAAAACAGAGGGTTGGGTTGTGAACTTTCTCGGATTGCTCGGGTTACTAACTCAACCCACTCGAAATTTTGGTTTAAATCAAAAAAAATTTGCAATCCAACCCAACCCATTTTATATACACTCTGGTATCCGCTAAATCTCTAAATAAATAAATAAAAAAAATTATTGTAATTGAAATTAATTCAAAATCTAAATGGTATGAATGAATATACCAATAATTAATATAAGAAAAAGAAAGTGAATATAAAAAAGGAAGATGAATATAGGGTCATTTTCATTTCTTTGGAATATTGAAAAATATACTCTTATCTTTTCGTATATTCCTTTTTAATAAATATAATATCTATAACTTTGAAGAATATTCTTTTACCTGTTTTATTTTTTTAAGAATCATCTCTTTACTTATTTATATATACAAGAATATTTCATTACTGAGATCATTTTATAAACATTTTTCCATATATATTTAAAAATTTAGTTCTAGATTTTGATTACTCTCGATCCCACGGTCGAGTTCGCTTAGTTTTCCTTTGATTCCGCTTTCAATACTCAACCAAGGGTTCCTGAGAGTGAACTGGAGAAAGAAAGACGACCTAGTCTGTCCCTATCTATTTAATGAAGGAGCGGTGTATAATGGGCCTTTTACATAGTGGGCCATTATATAGTGGGCCTGTACTTAGTGGGCCATTATATAGTGGGCCTGTACGTAGTGGGCCTAGATTTCAGCCCAAGTCCATATCGCTTCAAGTTAAATTATGTCAGCCATACGTCAAAAAAAAAAAACAAAAAAAACAAAAAAAAAAACAATTTTCTTAAAGCTAATTATTAGGGGTAAATATAAATCAAAATTGAAAGTAAAATAAAATTAAGATAATCGTTATTGATCTTTGATTTCACTAATCGAGGACTAAAACGAAAAATTAGAATTTTTATAGTAAAAAACGAGCAAAAAAATTTACCTTGCTTGAGTAACGGATTCACTCATATACTTCAAACCGTTAATTCTAAAAATAATAGTAAATGGCGTCAAAATTCCTCTATTTAATCATCTTATCGATTTATCTCAAACGTGCACGTTTATGCTCATCTTCCATCATGACTGTCCTAATTTTTTTTCCCTTTCTACGAGATATCATTAAAGAAATTAAAAATAAAATTATATAATATAAACGTATATTATAACAATATGACATGACAACCATGTGATACAACATGACGAGACTGATCCTTAGAGGTTGAGCTAACTACTAAGCATGTGGGATGAAAATTATTAAACTAATTCAGATTTCTTTCTAATAAAAGAAAATATAAATTAAAAATTAAAAAATAAAATTTTGTTATGTACATTGGGCATTATTCCCATGTGAGTGACCACACCATCCATCAAAATAAAGTCAAGAACCCACGTGGACTTTACTTAATTAGCACTAATTAAGTGCAAACATTATGATAAGCTCTATTAATTTAATAGATCCATAATTTAACATAATGTGACATAATTATAATGTATATCCATATGGTCTTTAGCTTAGTGGCTTCACCAATCAAATGCAAACATATGTATTTATATTTAATGTAACCAACTCAAGTGGGATTGAGTTACGAAAATATTTTGAACCAACTCAAAACTTCGAGTTTGGTCAGGTTGGCTACACAAATGAGTATAATAGCGCTCACAACCCAACTCTCTATTTTCGGTTTATAAGTTTGAGTTGTTCGAGTTATCGAGTTATTTGAATATCATTAAGTGAAGGTGAAGACCGAAGAAATAAACTCAAACTTACAAGTGTATATACATTTTATTACCCAAATCGACCAGAAAAGTCACAACCCACAAAATCTAATCAATTTTTTGTCGAGTCTCCAAAAATTCAACCTAATCAGACCTTTATAATTTGAATTGAATTGTAACAGTCCAAGCTCACCGCTAGCAAATATTGTCGTTTTTGGACTTTCCCTCGAAGTTTTCAAAACGCATCTGCTATGGAGAGATTTTCACACTCTTGTAAAAAATGGTTCGTTTCCCTCTCCAACCGGTGTGGGATCTCACAATCTACCCCCTTTCGAGGCTTAGTGAGGACAGTGATACTCGTTCCACTCTCCAATCGATGTGGATCTGACATGAATAGTTTAGATTATTCAGATTATATATCGTGTTAGATGATTGAAAAGGCATGAAAATGCCCATCTTTTAAAATAAAAGTTTCATAAGTAAGAACATATGATTGATGAGTAATGCATGTGACCTCCTACCTTTAACCCCATCTATAGCCAACCAGGATAACCCTTTACCCTAATTATAATATATAATCAAACCCACCTTTAAACTCATAATTTATTCACAAATTATAATTATCTTCCTTAAAGTTTATATACAAGACAAGAACTGAAGAATCTCTTACATAGAATTTAAATTATGTTTGTTCTTCCAAAGAAATCTGAGTTCATAACGTGTTCATCAAATTTTGCATCCGTACAATGAAGAAACAAAAAAAAAAACTAATAATTTGGAGGGAAAACTTAGAGATTCATGAATGTTAGAACCAAAATCGGGACATGATATCCATATTGTCCGGTTTTGTTGCCACAAATATGGACAAGCTCACACACATAATTCATCTATAAATGTGTTGTATGAGTATTGTAATGACGTTGAGAGGGGACGATGGCTTGTGTGTTTGTAAATGCTATCCATTGAACTTGGAAAGTGGGGGAGGAATAATCCAGGGTGTGATTATATGAGGGAGGGGGGCTGTGGAAGATGGTGTGAAAATCATGTGGATGCATGTGCTTTGAGTTGGACAACATGCCCACCCCACCCTTCCTAGTCTTTAATTATGTTTTTAACTCGGAACGGGTACCAGATATTGTCCGCTTTAGTCTATTCCCGTATTTGTGTTCTTATTCAATCCGTCGGCTCTACAGGAAGCTCTCATGGGTTCTTTCTACTTACACTGAAGAGAAAGTAACGCTAAGCTCATTCATCATCCTATTCTTTCACAAGTAAAGACTAAACTCCTCTTCTCATTCTCCTTAACTCCTTCACTTGACCTGGAACCACTATCAGGAAGTGTCCTCGCTCGGATTCCTAGTTAGCCGTCGTAACCAACCTATCTTTTGCTTATTCTCTGAATCTTTACAGTAGAAAAGGNTACGTATCACTGTCAGCTTCATGATTTTAAAACGTGTCTGTTAGGAGAGGTTTCTATACCCGTTTAAGGAATACTTCGTTCCCCTCCCTAACGAACACTCCTGGATATCGAAGGTGTCCTTGGGGTGATCTCAGTGGAGACGATGGGGTCGGTCCATGGATTTTCCTCCCTTTTGCAGCATTTCGCTTAAAGGGTTGAAGGGAGATACTATCTCAAGCTATTCGCTAGAGCCAACCTGATCCTCTTCTCCAGAGATCCCAAATGAGGGAACCCTAAGAGAGTTGCCAACTCTAACTACTGTCCATGTACGATCCATACTAGATCTAACCATCTGCCCATCCTACCTTCTCCACGTTCGTGACAGCCTATCTTTCTCTCAGTAGAGTATTTTAGTGTCATGTTTCAGTCCTCTTCCCCATTATTTAGAAAAAGTGAGCCACCGATTCAGGTACAAGATACTATCGTTACCGTCTGAACAATCAGGCATCCATTATCATCAGTAGCTACCGCTCGTTAACGGTGGGATGTGGAGTGAAAACTCGATTATATTTGAAATCTTATCCTCTCTTTCCTCACCAACCCATTTCACAAATTCCCCCCATATATATATATATATATATAAACCCTCTAGGTCATTACATTCATCATCCAAAGTTCCCAATTCCCAATTTCCAAAATCCTATCTTTCTCTCTCTCTCTCAAAGAGAAAACAAAGCAAAAGCAAGCCATGGGAGTTTACCCAGAAACCCTTTTGGTAGTTCAACTCAACATGAAAGAACCATCACAAGATGAAACATCAATGGAAGAACAACAAGAACAACAAGAACAACAAGAAGCCATAGCCAAGAGCTTCAACAGAAGAAGAAGAAGCAGCAACTCATTGACGAAGAAGAGAAGATCAAGATCATCAACTAGAATCGAGCAAAGAGTCAGCACATTAAGAAACCTCGTACCAAACATGAACAACAGCAACAACCATGAAGGCTGTGTCGGATCATTAGAACAGCTTTTCACTCAAACAGCTGATTACATATTGTCGCTGCAAACAAGAGTGAGATTCATGAAGAATTTGGTTGATGTCTTATCCGCTTCTTCTAATGATCATGAGTGAGATTATTTCAAACACTTTTATTTTTTATTTTACTATTTAATTTTTATATATATGTATATGTGTTTCTCTAAAGATTGATATATGCGATTTTATATATATCATTCTTTTTCCTTTTTTTTTTTTTCTTTATTCGTATTTGCATTTTTTTTTAATATGGGGTGGTAATTATTTAAGAGTTTCTTTTTTATTTTTCATTTGTAATATTATTGTGTATTATTATTATTATTATTTGGGTTTGATTTTATTTTATTTTTTCCTCTCAAAATTATGACAAATTTTATAATTTAACTCAAAAATAGCACCAAATTTAAATTAAAATGCTTAAACTAACTCAAAAGCTAAAATAATATTAACTTGACCATGAAAAAATTATTGGGCCTCAGGCCCAATAATTTAGCTCATTTAGAAATTATTTCATCATGGAATAATCAGATCAATCACAGCCGTACATACAAATGATCAAAATGAAAATCTTTGAATAACATTTAAATAAAAATGGACTTGACCATAATAAATAAAATAAAATAGAGCATGATTTATTATCGAATGGCATGGGATATATATGAAGGAGGAGACAAGAAATGGACCGACATTGTGATTCAAGTGTGTTGCGTTGTCGACTCTCTAACGACGTGTCGGCACCTACCATTTTCAATGTGTTGAGTTTAAATTTACATTTGCATATAATTAATTTTAAATTAATCTTAATTTACTCAAATTTAGAGATTCTTAATCTCAATATTAATGTCCGTCAAATAATATTTTTTCATAAAAAAAAAAAAAAAAATATAGGTAGACACGTGTGATTCCAGAAATTTCCTTGTTTTTTAACCGAACTAAAAGAAATAGAACACGTACGATCGTACGACACGTCTAATCGAATCGACGGATGAGAGCAGCCCAACACCTTCCGCCGTGGATTCGACTACGATCCGGGATGCTGACGTGTACCCGTACACTCTAAAGAAAAAAAAAACCTTTTTTTTCCTTCTTGAAATTAAGTTTCTCGTGAATTTCGCCGGTTTTCTTTTACTCGGCGACTGGGTCCCACATCGTCGACCTTTCGGTCCAATTCTTTTTTTTTTTTTTTTTTTTTTTTTTTTTTTTTTTTTTTTTTTTTTTTTTTTTTTTTTTTNTTGTCGCTTTAAAGAGAAATGTAATTTTGCTTTTACTTCATATTCATATTTTTTACATTCCTCGGGGATTTATTTTTAATTGTTAAAATTCAATTAATACCATGAGTAGAGGTTCTCTAAATTAGCGTATATGGGACTTTTATCGTCAACACGAAGCTCGACTTCTTTGGAGTCTTAGTCATTTTTTACTGTTTTTGAAGATGCTTGACTCATTTTTCTTACGATTAAGTTTTAGGGCATGACTTAGATACCAAGTTAGATGAACACGACTCTCCACAATGATATAATATTATCTACTTTGAGCATAAACTCTCATGACTTTACTTTTGACTTCTCCAGAAGGGTTCATACTAAGATGTATTCCTTCGTTATAAATTCATGATCATTCCCTAGAACTTTTATCTTCTAACAGAAGTGTTGACTTATTATGTTGCATTAATTAATAGTTTAAAAGATTTTAGTATGCCATAATACCAAATTAGTTGTCAAAAAGTGTAGTATTAAGCACAAATCATTCCCTAAATCATGCTCGGTCCTTGATTCCGACTCATTTAACTGTTGATGATCGAGGTGCATTACTCAATTTATTGGATTAAAATTGATCTAAGTTGAAGTGTTTTATGAATTTAAACCAACTCGAACCATGAGTTAAATTTGAATAAATAATTAGAAATTGAAAATGAAATGAGAAGGCAGCACGAAACTTCGGAACCACACGTGTGCACTTTTCTAGGGATTATATCGTCAAAAGAAGCGAAGAAAAAGGAAAACAAGATTTCTTTTAGTTGGATCGGTAAATAGATTTTATAGTACAACATGTCATGATGTATCATTAACATCAGTTTACAAACGTTAAATAGAGTTGAGTTGAATTATAACTCTATTTTCAAGTTCGATTGAGTTATGAAGTCATACGAACACCCTTACATTTTCATTAAAAATAAATAATTAAAATCGACAATAGATCATGCGTGTATATTATATTAAAAATTAAAGTGAAAATGGCGATGAGACATATCTAATATTTAAATTTATATACTAAAAATTATTAATCAATTAATTTTAAATTTTTTTAAAAATAAAATTATTATCAACCGAATTCCTTGGAAAGATGATTTGAATTCATCCAAAATCTATCACATTACAATGATTTTGATACATTAAAATAATAAAATAATAACACTATTTTTCATAAATATTTGAATATCTTTTATTATTAAATCCTTTTTCTTTTTTAAAGGAAAAGATTGGGGAGACAGTGAAGCAATTTGGGGATTGAGAAAAGCAAAAAAGCAAAATAATAATAATAATATTTATTACGCATGCTTATAAAACGACGTCGCATTTCATCATTTGGTCGAATATACTTCACGTGCGTCTAAACCCCCGTTTCACACCTCCTGTTGTGTCGGCCCACGTACTTGTTTTCCACTCCCACTGTCTGTCCGTACAAAACATTGACCTGCAATTGCCGGTCACCACCACTACAAAAACAGCCTCCCTCTCCCCAATCCCTATTATTCTCAATATCCCAACCCCTCAATTCTCTCTCTAAAAGCCTTATTTCACCGGCTAGGGTTTATGGAGCTCGATTTAATTTGGTCGCAATTTGATATGTTTTCGACATCGTCTTACCCAATTCAAAATCCCGCTATCGACCCCGAGAATTTGGAGATTTTGAATGCATGGCCTACATCGTCCAGCCAGCTCATCAATGACGAGTTGTCGGAGTTGAATTTAGAAGAAGAAAAGAAACCTCGACAAAAAACTGTTAAATCTAACCACTCGTTAGTGTTTTTTTTTTTTTTTTTTTTAATTCAAGTGTATTAATATAACCACGTTGTTGATGTATTTAAAATATTAAATTTAGGTCGAAAACAAAGAAGACGAATCAGAAGAAGAAAGAGCAAGAACAACGATACACGTTCATGACGAAGAGCAAAGTTGATCATTTAGAAGATGGATATAGATGGAGAAAGTACGGGCAAAAAGCTGTAAAAAACAGCCCTTATCCAAGGTAATATCGTTGTACTCAAATTACTATTATACCCTAAATCTTACCGTGCACAAACATCTCTAACATGCTTTTTTTCTTTGTGTAGGAGCTATTATCGTTGTACTAGTGTGGCATGTCACGTAAAGAAACGAGTGGAGAGATGCTTGAAAGATCCCAGCATTGTTATCACAACTTATGAAGGCCAACACACTCACTCTACCCCTGTCATGACTCGATCAACCTTCTTTCCTCCGCCTATCTCTACCTCTCTCCACGAGGGTTCCACATCATTCACCACCACCCCTCCCTATCTCTTTCACAACCAAAACGTTCATAATTTAAATTTTGCCCGCCACCCCAATGACTTTGTGGCACCATCATTTCATCACGAGCGATTGCCACAACACACTGCCTCCTTTGATCCATTTACTCATTTATTTGCTTCTACTACTAATTATGAGTGACGTATTGTAACAACCAAAGTCTACTACTAACAGATATTATCTGTTTTGACCTGTTACGTTTCTCCATCAGCTTTACTATTTTAAAACGCATCGTTTAAGAAGAGGTTTCCACGAATATTTCGTTCCCCTCTCCAACAACTATCGTCGTTTTATGTAATAATTTTTTAATAATTATTATTATGTGAACACCACATAATTTATTTATAACATATTTCTTTCCGCAAAAACAGAGATGTTTCTTCTAATTTATGAAACTATTTTTTAATTCAACAAAAGAATTTACTAAAAAAAAAAAACTAAATTTACCCATAAAAAATTCAATTAATCCCCCATAAATGAAAAAAAAAAAAATCATTTCCGGCCCAGAAATTTACAAATGTGACCGACGATTCAGAATCAAGTTTCATGGGAGTTACCGTTTCCGTTGGATTGATTCAATCGTCGGTCGCCATCTCCGATTAACACAAATTCGATCATTAATCCCTTGTTTTTTCTTCGATGATGTTCGTTTTGATTTTTCCCACCAGATGATCGGAAGAACACCATCAAAATCGATTTGGATTTTGTCGGTCTGAGCTTCAACTTCGGTATGCTTCTACTCAATCATTGTTTGGTTCGACTCATTTTAGGTTGTTTTGCGATTAATTTGTTCCATTTCCCGTTTGTTTGATGGGTTTCTGTTTGGTTGGATGGTCTGTTTTGTTTTCGATCATTTCTTGTCTGATGGGTTTCTTGAGACTTCGGTGGCGGTGTTGTTTGTGTATTGTTGTTTTTCTCATTTGTTTGTTTCGACATTGCCGATGTTGTTGGAAACTTTGGTGTTGGCTCATTTCCTGTTTTGATTGTTGTTTTCTTGCTTATCTGGTGTAAATTTAGGAGACTGATGGGTTAGATTGTTTGGATATCTCACACCGGTTGGAGAGGGAACGAAAGCATTCCTTATATGGGTGTGGAAACCTCTCTTGGTAGATGCATTTTAGAATCGTGAGGCTGACGGCCGACAATATCAACTAGCGGTGGGCCTGGGCTGTTACAAATGGTATCAGAACTAGGCATCGAGCGGTGTGCCTCACTCCTTATAAGGGTGTGGATTGTGAGATCTCACATCGGTTGGAGGGGAGAACGAAGCATTTCTTATATGGGTGTGGTAAGCTCTCCTAGTAGACATGTTTTAAAAATGTGAAGCTGACGGCAATACGTAACGGGCCAAAGTGGACAATATTTACTCGAGGTGGGCTTGAGCTGTTACAAATGGTATCAGAGCTAGGCGCTGAGCCTTGTGCCAGCAAGGACGTTGGGCCCTAAAGGGGAGTGGATTGTGAGATCTCTAATCGGTTGGAGAGGTAATGAAACATTCCTTATATGGGTGTGGAAACCTTTCCTAGTAGATGCGTTTTAGAACTGTGAGGCTGACATCTATACGTAATGGGTCGAAGCCGACAATATCAACTAGCGGTGGGCCTGGGCTGTTACAAATGGTATCAGAGCTAGGCATCGAGCGGTGTGCCTTACTCCTTATACGGTGTGGATTGTGAGATCTCACATCGTTGGAGGGGAGAACGAAGTATTTCTTATATGGGTGTGGGAACCTCTCCTAGTAGACATGTTTTAAAAATGTGAGGCTGACGGCAATACGTAACGGGCCAAAGTGGACAATATCTACTAGAGGTGGGCTTGAGCGGTTACAAATGGTATCAGAGCTAGGCACTTAGCCTTGTGCCAGCAAGGACGCTGGGCCCTAAAAGGGAGTGGATTGTGAGATCTAACATCGGTTGGAGAGGGAAACGAAACATTCCTTATATGGTGTGGAAACCTCTTCCTAGTAGACGCGTTTTAAAACCGTGAGGCTAACAGCAACACGTAACGGGCCAAAGCGGACAATATCTACTAGCAGTAAGCCTGGGCTGTTACAAATGGCATCGGAGCTAGGCATCGAGCTGTGTGCCTCACTTCTTATACGAGTGTGGATTGTGAGATCTCACATCGGTTGGAGGAGAGAACGAAGCATTCTTTATATGGGTATGGGAACCTCTTCTAGTAGACACGTTTTAAAAACGTGAGGCTGACGACAATACGTAACGGGCCAAAACGGACAATATCTATTAGCGGTGGGCTTGGGCGGTGGATTGTTTTTGTTTTCCCGTCTGTCATTGCTTTAAGGCCATTGTTTACAGCGATTGAATGCTCAGCTTTGATTGCAGAGTTCCTCTGTTCATTTATAGTTCAAAAGGCTATGAAATTGAGTGGATGGCTTTAAGAGAAGGGGATCTCACCATTGATCTGGAAAGCGGGGCGAAGATTGTTAAAGAGGAGGCTGGAAATGTGGAGCCAAGTTCAATCAAACGAGAGGTGAAGAACATTTTTTGGGGTAGGTTGACAGAGGATACACTGCCACGAGACGAACGAGCTGCAGCCTCGAGCAGTTACGTTGCCAATATCATCCGTGATGCGAGCATAAAATTGTTGATAGATAAGAATTTGAAAGGAGAAGAGGGTCGTCGTGAAGTCGTTGCTAATGTCGAGAAGAAGAATGATAGAGGGAAGCATAATAACAAGAAAAAGGCTCCGAAGCCACCTCGACCGCCCAAGGGACCTTCACTCGACGCTGCTGACCAAATGCTGGTCAAGGAAATCGCCGAGCTTGCCATGAAAAAACGATCGAGAATCGAGCGAATGAAAGTGTTGAAGAAGGCAAAAGCTGAGAAAACATCTTCTTGCAATACTTACATACCAGCTTTGATTATCACATGCCTCTTCTTCCTTGTAGTAATCGTTCAAAGTAAGCAAGTCCTGCTTGATGTTGAAACTACGAACCGCTTCGATGTCCTTATGTTTTTAAGGATGTTTTGTTCGTGTTTGTCTACAGTTATAAGCTCTAGAAGCAGTTCATTGTTCCAGGGGTCGCCCGAACCAGCCGTTGGTGGTAGTAGCGGTTTCATTTCGGTTCAGTACATTATGAACTTTCCCAGAAATGAAAGCTATATACCCAATTCCACCACCTCTGTTAAGTGAGTACTTGTTGTTGATGCAGCCCTGCTGCTGCATAGCTCGTGTCTGATTTTGTTCCTCTAGAAAAGGCTGGCATGGTGGCTCCTATGGCCTTCATTTTTTAGTACTACACTTTTGTGTCTTTTCAAGAAACATCCCATTTTTGTAATCAAACCCTTTTGTATTTTGATTTGATGTTGATGAGTTGAATTATGAACGTTTTTCCTCTCGGTTTCGATACCGAACCGGAAGAATTATGATGATCTGGTTGGCCGATGCTTACCGAAGAACAAACAGGTACGCCTGATTCTTAGATTTCAAGATGATGAAAGAATGAAAGCTTCCTTTGATCTTCTATATTTGGTTGCCGCCAATCTCATTAGAGATACTTGTATGAAAACATCTCATGGAGTTCTCTGCATTTTGAGCCTTGTGGTCGATTCTTGTCGTGCGACCGACATGACACGAAAAAGGGTATTGCTGAGATTATCGTTAAACAGATGTTAGCGAATGGCGGAGAAACTCTAGCTCATATAGAGCTTTGTCGCTCTGACTGATCGATCCTACAGTGAAGGAATGTCTAGCTACCCATGATGAAGTGCTGTATTGACATGTAACCAATTCAATGATCCCAAGAGCGTTGTAACGTTTTTGGTTAAAGGAGTATTAGATAGCGACTTGCTATGCCATGTATGTGATAGGGGAGGGTCGAGGCTCTGTGAAGGGGCAATTGGGTCGCGGCATTGGCATCAGCATCAACATCATGAATCTTGAAACGCTACTAGGAGCTTTTAAGTTGGAACTAAAATCTAGTGTGTTAAGCAAGATCTAAGATTTTCCAACAATGCAACATCCATGCCGTGGTTCGTGCTTCATAAGAATATTTTGAGATCTCTAGAATATTGTTCTTTCTCGAGCTCTTGTTCAATTTCATACTCCTGACATTAAAAAAAAAAATGTCTTTTTTAGTTTAACATCGAGTTAATATGGTAAGGGAACGAAAAGGTATGAAGGAACCTATCATGGGACAACTCTGAAATTTATGTGTTTTCATTTTTAAAGACGTTTTCGCTTTTAATTTTTTAATTAATTTAAATTATGTTACATAGAAATTAGGAAATTAAACGGATGCCGTTTTTTTATTCAAGTTAAATAAAATATTTTTGTAGTAACAGTTCGATCGGATACAAATATGAATAGTTGAATCGTTATATATATATATATATATATATATATATATATATATATATATATATATAGATAGAGTGCATGATGCATAAATAAATGTAATAAAAGTCATGATTAAATGAATTATATACAAATTTGGAGTTCCTTATTAATTGATATCAACCCTCATCTAGAAAATATAAGATCTGGTATCTAATAATTTTGATAGATATACATGAACATACATGAACATGGGTACACAGTTTGAGACAATAATTACTATCTTATGATATCAATGATTATTTTGAAAAATAAAAACATGTTTAAATTAATAAACAAATATTTCAATTCAAATATCTATTTTTTAAAGAAGATATCTTTATCAATTTTAAATAGTATTATAAATCTATTAGATACTTTTTAAAGTAAGCCGAATTTTAAAAAATTATAGTAGTTCAAACCCCTTTCGGGTATGTTTATAAAGTTGAAAACTAACATCGACCCATCATATCAATTTATTAAAATTTGAAACACAACTCAGAAATCGTCTTACGGCAAACATCGATCGAAATTGACCAAAGTCGAATTGATCTTGATGTATTCAAACTTTGAAAGTGCATGAAACTGAACCGATTGATATTAATGAACGGAGTTGAAACGGCTCGTTTTTTTTGACCTCTTTGGTAGCTAAATCTAAACGTCACTGGTGTACTTTCCTAGCAATATGCTTCCATTGAAGAAATAGTCAGTGGCAGCTTTTCTAAGGTCTTGTGGTATCCATATGTCCCTATGGGATGTCCCACTGCTACGTAGTCAAATTCATTAACATTGATTGCAACTACCCTAAACCTCAATTTAAATTTCAAAACTATGGGTTTAGGGTCTACGGTTTAGATTTAGAGATCGGAAGAATACCAAATGTGACCCGTTTCTTCGTACATCCATTTAGGCATGATTAAGAATACGTAGATTCAAGGAACCTGAATAGAGATTTTTTCACTTTGTCAAACGTCTTTCGAGATTCTTAGTCAATCCTCAACGCCCCATTAAAGAGGATCGGAGTCGTGACCAGTAAAAGCAGCGCCTCTTGAGCCGCCCCCGGTTGTTGATTAATTGAGAACAAGGGAGAGAGTTCCGATCTATATGACCTTTGGATGGTACAAAGTCAACCTCTTCCAGCTCTGGGAGAGTATTCCATTATTCTAAAATGAGATCTGCAGCCGTGGGGAATTTTCCACAATGGGCGAAAGCGTGATCAAATGGTGCATAACTTTTAGTCTCTCCATAGTCATATACCAGTAGAAGACGTAGGTTATGATTTGATCAATTCGAGTCAAAACACGAGAGTTATTTTTTGTCCCCATTTTTCACTTGAGCATTGACCCGGGAAGAATCAGTGTCCAACTTAGCGATAGTCCATGATCAATTTCCTTTTGTACAGTTACCTCGAGAGAGATGTCTTGGACCACTAAATGATCGACCTACTTGCCCGGCAGCCATATCATAGTATGAATGGTTTTCTTTTAATTAGTATGATTTTTCCATAGGCGATTTTTTACTCTTAGCGAAAAATTTGACTAAAAAATAGTCAAACTACGTGTGACATTAATTGGTCATAGAAAAAACAGACCAAGTAAAAGGCTGGGTCTTGTTAAGAACCAGCAACAACAATGGCAGAAACGTAAATAAACCCTTGACCAAGGGCAATTACAAGTAAAGAGCCCTATAAATACACCATTCTCAGTCCATTTTCATTCAGAAAATCATGGCATTATCCAATTCCTTCTTCTTCCTCGAAGCTCTCTCTCTTTTTTTCCACAAAATTTTCTCCAAAAAGCTCCGACTTTCCACTTCCGCCGTTCACCGGAAGTACCAAAACCACCAATCTCCGGCGAAACTCCCCGTCTCCGGCGACGACAAAGTTCTAATCTTTAACGTGGAGGAGGCTCTACTAAAACCCACATCGCCATTTTTCTTCTCTTATTTCATGTTGGTGGCTTTTGAAGCTGGTGGGTTACTCCGAGCGACAGTTCTTTTGATGTCGTACCCATTAGTCCGACTTGTCGGCCAGGAAATGGGGTTGAAGATTATGGTGATGATATCATTTTTTGGGGTTAAAAAAGAGAGCTTTAGAATTGGGTCTTCAGTTTTGCCTAAATTCTTCCTAAACGACGTCGGATTGGAGGCCTTTGAGGCATTGAAAAAAGGAGGGACAAGAATTGGGTTCACTAATGTTTTCCCACAAGTCATGATTGAGAGCTTTTTGAGAGATTATTTGGAGATTGAATTGGTAGTTGGAAGAGATTTGAAGGTTTTTTGTGGTTATTTTGTGGGTTTGATGGATGAAAAAGTGGAGCTTTGTTCATTATCTCATTTGATTGATGAACAAAAAGAGAGCTATGGGTCTCAAAAGAAGAGCAATTTGATTGGGATTTGTGGGTCTCAAAAGAGCTATGATTTTCAGCTTCTCTCCTCCATTTGCAATGTAAGTACTTTTCAAACCCTAATCCAACGCTATCGGGATGAACGGATTCAAATTTTTAATTTTTTAATTATTCGAGCGAAACCCGTTTTAGCAAAACTTCTTTTGAAGATTTAATTATGTTCGTTGAACTCCTAAGATGAACTCTGAGATCTCACATCGGTTGGAGAGGGGAGTGAAACATTTCTTATTACAAGGGTGTGATGTTGAAGTCTTGAGGGGAAGCCCGAGAGGGAAAGTCTAAAGAGGACAATATCTGCTAGCGGTGGATTTGGAACGTTACAAATGGTATTAGAGCCAGACACCGAACGATGTGCTAGCCTTCTCGCTGTTCCCCAAAGGGAGGTAGACACGAGGCGGTGTGCCAGTAAGAACGCTGGCCCCAAAGGGGGTGGATTTGGGGGCGGTCCCACATTGATTAGAGGAAGGAAAGAGTGCCAGCGAGGACGCTGGGCCACGAAGGGGGGTAGATTGTGATGTACCACATTGGTTGGGAAGGAGAACAAACCACCCTTTCTAAGGGGGTGGAAACCTCCTCCTAGCATACACGTTTTAAAGCCTTCAGGGGAAGCGCGAAAGGAAAAGTCGAAAGAGGACAATATCTGCTAGCGGTGGATCTGAGACCTCCTCTCCCTAGTAGAAGCGTTTTAAAACCCGAGCCAAAATGGACAATATTTGCTATTTGCTAGTGGTGATTTGGGTTATGACGTGAAAAAATTTAAATTTTTGATTTTTTAGTTAAAAATATATATTTTTTAACTAGCAGAGAGAAACCGGCTTGAATTATTATATCTATTTAAATAGTTATATTGACTAAAAAAATCTTTTGAAATGATTTTTTTTGTTTATATGTTTCAATTATTTTTCATCATTTTATTATTAATATTAAATGTATAAGGTAGTTTATTGGTGAAAGGAGGGAGTATATATCATATCGTTCTTATCATATAATAAATAATTTAGGTATACGTTTACATCTTAAAGTTATATCAATCATTAATTAACGTCCAAAAAGTATTTATGTTCACAAGGTTTTGTATTAAAGTTATATGAACCATTAATTAACGTCCAAAAAGTATTTACACATGTAATTTAGACATGAAATGATTAATAATAAAAATTAATATTCATAAATAAATTTAATTTTTAAAAACTAACAAGTGATGGTTGTAAACAGGAAATCTACGTGGTAAGTGAAGTCGAGAAGAAAAGATGGAAGAGACTCCCTAGAGACAAATTTCCGAAGCCATTGGTGTTCCATGATGGAAGGCTTGCTCTAAACCCGACTCCGTTGAACACTCTTGCCCTATTCATGTGGCTCCCTTTTGCCTTGATTCTTGTTCTCGTTAGAATCTTTGTTTCTGTCCTTTTGCCTAATAATCTACGCATACCCATTAATGCCTTTAGTGGAATGCGCCTCACTGTTTCAATCCCGACCGACAAAACCAAGTCCGACGACAATCACGATCGTAATAGCCAAGGTCTTCTCTACGTTTGCAACCATAGAACACTCTTGGACCCTCTCTATATCTCAGCTGCATTAGAAATCAACAATCCTTTAGCTGTCACCTATAGTTTAAGTCCGATTTCAGAATTCTTCTCACCGATTCGAACGGTTAGACTAACTCGAAATCGCAGTCAGGATGCAACCCTGATGGCGAAATCGTTATCGGATGGGAACTTGATTGTTTGTCCTGAAGGAACCACTTGTAGGGAACCGTATCTTCTTAGATTTAGCCCTTTGTTCTCGGAGGTCGGTGCGAAAATAGTCCCGGTGGCAAATGACACACATGTTTCTATGTTTTATGGCACAACAGCAAGTGGGTTCAAGTGCTTTGACCCTATATTCTTCTTGATGAACCCTTCACCATCTTACACTATAAAGAAGCTGGACGTGGTTGATGGATTGTTTGCATCGGACGGTGATAATAAAGCCACAAGGTTTGATGTCGCCAATTGTGTGCAAAGGGAGATTGGTAAGGCTCTGGAATTTGAGTGCACAAAACTTACAAGAAGAGATAAGTACTTGATTCTGGCTGGCAATGAAGGGATTGTACATTAAGGGAAACATTACTTAATTATTTTATGTATTTATATTACATATATATATATATATATATATATATATATATATTTCTTTTTTATAATTTTAATTTTAATTTTTTTTTGTTTTTTTTTTTATATTTTTATCTTGAGGTTTGAGATTTGAAATTTTATAAATAATGTTAATTTATTTTATACTTATTAAATTATAGTTTACCATATATATAATATTTGATCTTATTATATCTTGTAATTTATTTGATTATAAATAGAGAACTTTCACACCATTGAGGTGAACTTACACGGAATAAAAGGCATAAAATTTCTGTTGGTATCTTTAAACTACTCGAAAAGAGATAGATATTGAAATATATTAATTATCGATCAACCTGATCCCTCACCGTGATCGTGGACACGTTGAGAAAGTAAGTTAGCAAGGCAAGCAAACAGCCAATCAATGTCATAAAAGTTCATCCTCTTTAGTCCCTTTCACGTACTTGCAAGATGTTAATAGAGAAGGGACTCAATTGGGCCTCCTTTTCTCTTTATTGGGCCGTATAAAAGCCCATATAAACTGGGCAGGTCCTAAGCAATTTAAGCGGCCCAAAGTTCTGCTGGGGAAGGTAAAGTACTCAATCGGGCCTCCTTTTCCCTTTATTGGGCCGTTATAAAGCCCATACAAACTGGGCCAGGCCCTAAGGAATTTAAGGGCCCAAAGTTCTGTCGGCGAAGGTAAAGTACCCAATCGGGCCTCCTTTTCCTTTATTGGGCCGTATTAAAGCGCATACAAACTGGGCCAGGTCTTAAGCAATTTAAGCGGCCCAAAGTTCTGTCGTCGAAGGTAAAGTACCCAAACGGGCCTCCTTTTCCCTTTCTTGGGCCGTATTAAAGCCCATGTAATCTGGGCCATGTCCTAAGCAATTTAAACGGCCCAAAATTCTGTCAAACCTCATTGTGCCTCCTTTTTCCCTTTATTGGGCCGTATTAAAGCCCATATAAACCGGGCCAGGTCTTAAGCAATTTAAGCGGCCCAAAGTTCTGTCGGCGAAGGTAAAGTACCCAAACGGGCCTCCTTTTCCCTTTATTGGGCCGTGTTAAAGCCCATATAAACTGGGCCAGGTCCTAAGCAATTTAAGCGGCACAAAGTTCTGTCAAACCTCATTGGGCCTCCTTTTCTCTTTATTGGGCCGTATTAAAGCCCATGTACTCTGGGCCAGGTCCAAAGCAATTTAAGCGGCCCAAAGTTCTGTCGGCGAAGGTTAAGTACTCAATCGGGCCTCCTTTTGTCTTTATTGGGCTGTATTAAAGCCCATATAATATGGGCCAAATCCTAAGCAATTTAAGAGGCCCAAAATTCTGTCGGTGAAGGTAAAATACCCAATCGGGCCTCCTTTTCCCTTTGTTGGGCTGTATTAAAGCCCATAGAAACTGGGCCAGTTCTTACGCAATTTGAGAGGCCCAAAGCTCTTTCAGCGAAGGTAAAGTTTAATGCTAATTAACCAGAAGTTGGAGGACTGATTGTGAAATTCTTGAAAGTTGCATTTTCTTTTTAATTTTTATTTATTTGTACTATATAATATAATATAATATAATATAACTAATAAGTAATCCAATTTCTGCTCCCTCTTTTTCCCTCGAATTAGGGTTCAGAATTTTGCAGTGCCAAAACCAGGCACCTTCAATCGCTCTTCGAAGGAATCAAGCTGTGACCTAGTTCTGTCTTGTTCTTGAGGTAGAGTGCAACTCCTTTTTCTTAGGCTATTTCAATTGTTCTGTGCTGCCAAGGTTTTTGATGGGTGCGGAGAGGAAGAGGAAGGTCAGCTTATTTGATGTGGTGGACGATTCCTCGGTCTCCGCAAGTAAAAAATTGAACTGCTTTGGAGCGCCGTTCAACAATGGAGGTGGGAATGCGGGCAATAGTCTGATCAACAGGTGGACTGGGAGGCAGTTCTCGCAGAGGTACTATGAGATTTTGGAGAAGAGGCAGACTCTTCCTGTTTGGCATCAGAAAGAGGAGTTTTTCCAGGCTTTGAAGGGCAGTCAGACTTTGATTTTGGTTGGTGAGACTGGTAGTGGTAAAACAACTCAGGTTAGTTGGGGATAGCCTTCTAATATTTGTTGTTATAGATTATTGGTTGTCTTTAGAGGGCAAATTACTTTAGAATTACTTGTAACTTGCCTTTTCTCTTGGATGCACGTAGTTACAGTAACTTTTCTTTCCTTCAGAAGGGAACACAATATCGGAGGAATCCGAATTTCGCATAAAAAATTATTTTAGTTATTGTGGTGATTATGCCTGTTGCAGATTCCTCAATTTGTTTTGGAAGCCGTTGACCTGGATAGTCCAGATAAACGTAAGAAGATGATGATTGCATGCACTCAGCCTCGTAGGGTGGCAGCAATGTCAGTTTCTCGACGTGTTGCTGAAGAGATGGATGTAACTATTGGAGAAGAGGTGGGTTACAGTATCCGTTTTGAAGACTGTAGTAGTGCCAGAACAGTTTTGAAGTAAGCTCATTCTTCCTAGTACCTCCTCATCAGTGTTATTGCCTAGATTTTTCACTCAATGATTCGAAATTTAATTCTCTACGTGATTGTTAATCTGTTGCACTTTCTACTGGGTGCAGGTATCTAACTGATGGTATGCTTTTGAGAGAAGCAATGACAGATCCTCTTTTAGAAAGGTATAAGGTAATTATTCTTGATGAGGCACATGAAAGAACATTAGCAACAGATGTTCTTTTTGGGCTTTTGAAAGAAGTTTTGAGAAATAGGCCTGACCTAAAGCTGGTCGTCATGAGTGCTACACTTGAGGCTGAAAAGTTCCAGGGTTATTTTAATGGTGCTCCACTTATGAAAGTTCCTGGTAGGCTTCATCCAGTGGAGATATTTTACACACAGGAACCTGAAAGGGATTATCTTGAAGCTGCTATTCGGACAGTTGTACAGATTCATTTGTGTGAACCTCCAGGTGATATACTTGTTTTCCTCACTGGTGAGGAGGAAATTGAAGATGCATGTCGCAAGATAAATAAAGAAGTTGCAAACCACGGAGACCAGGTAGGGCCTGTGAAAGTGGTGCCTCTATATTCAACCCTTCCTCCAGCTATGCAGCAGAAGATATTTGAAGCTGCTCCACCTCCCGTAAAAGAGGATGGACCTCCTGGAAGGAAGATTGTGGTCTCCACGAACATTGCAGAGACTTCATTGACCATAGATGGCATCGTTTATGTTATTGACCCTGGCTTTTCAAAACAGAAAGTTTATAACCCTCGAGTACGTGTTGAATCATTATTGGTATCTCCTATATCAAAGGCTAGTGCACATCAGAGATCAGGTCGTGCTGGAAGAACTCAGCCTGGAAAATGTTTTAGACTTTACACGGAAAAGAGTTTCCAAAATGATTTGCAGCCACAGACATATCCTGAAATTTTGAGATCAAACCTTGCCAATACTGTTCTTACCTTGAAGAAGTTGGGGATTGATGACCTCGTGCATTTTGATTTTATGGATCCACCTGCTCCCGAGACATTGATGCGAGCTTTAGAAGTTCTGAATTATTTAGGTGCATTGGATGATGATGGGAATCTAACAAAGCTTGGGGAAATTATGAGTGAATTTCCATTAGATCCTCAGATGTCAAAGATGCTCGTTGTTAGTCCAGAATTCAAATGTTCAAACGAGATATTATCAATTTCTGCCATGCTTTCAGGTACTTCTGCCTTCTCTCTTGAACTTTTTTTTTTGTTTCCCAATTCTATAGAGTTCTAGTGTGTACGCCAGATGCCCGTGGGTGTTACAACAATGAGCAGGATGCATCAAACTTTGGTGCACTTTTACTGGCGTGGCATGTGTGCAGTATATCTGCCATGTCTTCTAACTAGTCGACATGTACGTGATTTCATGTGCATGTTGTTAGAGCACAATTCTGTCAAATTAGGTTGTCATCAGCATCTTCTCTGGTTCCATGCCCTCAGATGGCATACACCATAAGATTTCTCAGTGAGTGCTGATGTAGTTAGTTGCAGTTTCTCAGTATTATCTCATGAAGCAAATGGTCTCGTCTCTTGCATCTATGCATCTGCTGACCTTCCCTGGGCCTCCTCTGTGTGTGATTACCAATTTCTTTCTTAGTACCCAATTGCTTTGTCCGGCCTAGGGAGGCTCAGAAGGCTGCTGACGAAGCAAAAGCTAGGTTTGGCCACATTGATGGAGATCATCTAACGCTCTTGAACGTGTACCATGCTTACAAGCAAAACAGTAAGTGCCCATGGTTTTCACTTTAATTAAGTACCTCAAATTTTGATGATTTCCTAAAGTAATTCGTGTGTTGCAGATGAGGACCAATCATGGTGCTATGAGAACTTTGTCAATCACAGGGCAATAAAGGCTGCAGATAATGTCAGAGAGCAACTAGTCCGCATCATGGCTAGGTATAACCTCAAATTATGCAGCACAGATTTCAACAGCCGTGACTACTACGTTAACATAAGAAAGGCTATGCTTTCTGGGTATTTCATGCAAGTGGCTCATTTGGAGCGGACTGGACACTACTTGACAGTGAAGGACAACCAGGTATGGAGATGTCGTTCCTTTATACCTTGGTTTGCTTTTTGGGTATATGCTTGTTCTTGGTATACTCGCACACGGTAAATCCTGCATGCGCATGCTCGCGTCTGGAATTGACAAATCTGTGTTCTGCAGGTGGTACACTTACATCCATCAAATTGCTTGGACCATAAACCAGAGTGGGTCATTTATAACGAATACGTCTTAACAAGTAGGAATTTCATCCGTACAGTGACAGACATCCGTGGTGAATGGTTAGTTCCTCTTTTGCTATATTTGCGGTCTTATGCATACTTTGGTACAAATGATGCTGATAGCAAACATTGATCCATTTTTTCTTGAGAACTTGTCATTATTTATAGAGGCCTAACTTGCAAATTTCTTGTCCCAACAGGCTATTGGACGTAGCAGCACATTATTATGATCTGGCGAACTTCCCTCAATGTGAGGCCAAGCGTGTTCTTGAAAGGCTTTACAAGAAGTGGGAAAAGGATCGTGAAGAAAGCAGAAATAGAAAATGAGTTTTTACGTTTTAAGCTTGTACCATCCTAGGAGATTCCAACTTAGTATTCTTTTTTTTCTTTTCTGGGTGATGAGTGGTGGGCATCCAAGAACCTTAATTGTTCGTCCATGGCGGATAATCATCAGCTAATGGACACAATCACCTGGGAAGAAATTGGTTGTATTTCTATATACTCTAATAGGTCAGTGTCTTCAGGGTTAATATATTCTTGAAATGATATACTTGCTAGGTTTTGATTCTCCAACGCAATGGTATTTCATTGCTGATCTCAAAAATTAGAAATGATCATAGCCCATGTTTCAAACACTGCAGCACAAATATTTCATAAATGTACAACTGTTATAATTGAATCAGTGTAAATCCCAATTTTCTTATCTACACTGCATTGACCCCTTTCTGCAGACAACCTTAAAAGAGTGATCTAAGCAACACAAATGGAGCATGTTAGGCAGGCATCCCCGTCAAACACTGCAGTTACGAGTTATCGTTAACTCCTAAGTCTACGACTACCAATCACAAAATGATCAAGAACATGAGACCACCTGAGGTGTAGGATCATATTCGTAACCAATATCGTCGAACTGGTCGAACTGGTTACAACGGGAGGGCAGTCTGCCTTTCAAAATGTTTCTTAGTATCCTCTGTACTTCCTCTGATGGTCTCCACGCGCGATTGTAGTGCCTCGATCTCGGCATCTTTAGTCTCCAGTTCCAATTGGATTGATGTCCGTCTCTTCTGCAGCTCTGCAATCTTCTGTTCAATAGCCTTGCTCTCTTCTGTAAGCTTAGTTTTGTTTTCGGTATGCCCCAATATTTTCATCTCTGCTTCTTTTGTTTCCTCTAGATATCGCATTTGAGTATCTTTGATAAATAGCAGCTCGTTTACGCGATTGCAGAGCATTGAAATATTGAACCCATGTTGCTCCAATTCGAATAGACTGGCTAACAAGCTTTCAAAAACGTGTCTCGGATTATCGAACTGTAGTTTGGATATCTTTTCAACCAAACTTGCAAAAGTTACCATGCAACCGATAGCCAATCCTTCTCGACATTCCTCCTTGTATGTACTTAAAGGGCAGAAATGAGGCGTTTGTGGAATTAGTTTGAAGACTTCTAAAGAATCAATGGCGCTCCAGACAGGCGAGTTCTTTACGAAAGGCCAACCTTGATTCTTGTCCAGAGCATGGTCCGACTTTACAACCTCATTCGGAACGTCTACTTGTTCCCTCCTTTTTGTCCTTCGCCTGCCAGTAGAACCAGGTGTTTGTCCTAACTCTAAAATGGAAACAAATACAATCAAAATCACCACAAACAGTACTAAATTCCTATGTGCTAGCTTAAGTTTTGTATACATACTCAGTGAATTGTTGCTTGCTGAACCTTGCATTCCCCCAAGCCACATTAGAAGGGGTCGATCGTCGTCATCAATGTTGCTTGATGCACTTTTAGGTCCATTTTCATTTGTCTTGTACGCAGAGAGCTTATTCAAATTCTTTCTATTCAATTGAAAATCTACAAAAGACATTCAATGATTATGAAAATCTACTAAGCTCCTCTTTGTTCTTTTGACTAATGAAAAGATTATGACAGAAGGGTGGCAGATACACATCTGAGATTAAAGATCAGGAGCCTCACCAGTTACGCAACTTTTTATCGTTGCTTCGTCGGGCTTCCATCCAATTCCATTTTGCTCCTTATCTGTAACACAAAAACAGCACTACGTTAATCATAGTTACTTATAATATAAAGTTAATAAATAATAAAACTCCACAATCACAGGTAATAACAGGATACCTTCTGCAGTTATTGGAACTATCATCAATTTTTTAGGCCGTCCCCTCTTTCTTTTGTTACTGTTTTTACTAGCTTGTTGCTGGTCAGGTTCCTGAGAGACGATACACATCATCAATCCTATCAAACTCTAAGCTCACCGAAGACGTAAATCGAAACATACGCCCAATCTCACAAACTGGTGAAAGAATTGAAATATGAAGGATAACTTAGTAAACTTTAGAGTTTAGAGGTTCGAGTATCATTCATTTCTTTCACACCCCACCGTACAATCATTGATTATAGCTTCTTCAACATTTCCAGTTTGAAGCAATATACATCCTTAGAGGAATCTCTTCATTAGCCATCTTGTGGTTTCGGTTTTTGTCGTTTTCATCTTCTACAGCCTTTTAAGGGGGAGGGTACTTTGTGGTTAGGAAGTGAAAGTATCAGTTATAGAAACAGGATCAATGAGGATCTTGTCTCCTCTTCAGCGAAAATTGGAATGATCAGTGTAGGCTATAGCTCAGATGGATAAGATATTCCTTCGATAACAAATAATTGGCAGTATATCAAGCTTTTGAGTAAGCTTTAACTCTGTAAAATTGATACCCATAAGAATTTCGTCTTTTCATCAGGGAAACAGTGGTCATACGAATATTATTCTTCTTCCCTTGAGAGAAATATTGTATCAAACTAAAAGAATCTATAGGAGAAAAGACGAGTTGGTGTCGTCCTATATTATCGAAGGAAACCCACAGAGGATTCTTAGTTGATAGACTTCAAAAAGGAAGGGAGAGTGGCAAAAGTTTTTGTGGAAGCTGCTCAACTAGCAACCTTGAAACCAATTAGAAATCATGCCTCCACATTTTCTTCCTATCCTCTTCTTCATTGCATCTCTTTCTTACCTTGTTCATAACTTTTAGAGTGATTCAGACAAGTAAACTAACAGAATCTTCCATATCTATATTGCTTTTATAAAATCGAATACAGTAGTTAATTAGTAACAAGGTTTAGTCATGATAAAAGATGCTCGTTATTAAAATCCATTTAATTTATATCAAGTCAATTGTGTTTAGTTTTCTTACCAAGCCCTTCTCTTCTGTCTGATTATTTGAATTTTTCTCTCCACCTTTAACCTCATCAGAAAGGTGAATAGAAGTTTCAACCGGTGTCATCTGTTTCTCTTCAGATGCTAAATGTTTATTCCCTTCAGATTCGTTGCTTGTACTTACTTCTTTATGAGTGAGCTCTAAGACATCACAACCTTCTTTCCCTTCCTCATCTGCCAAGCCAAATGCAGAATAAAAGAGTTATTCAAGCAAAAAAGGACAGCCTGTGTACCTGTAACTTGAATCCACTGGCTTTGTTCAAATATGTTTCCTCGGTTACCATTAATGAATCTTGCCCCCTGCTCTTTCAACTCATCATTTCCATCAACATCTTTTTCAGTTCTCTGCACATGAAATGAGAAGTATCATGTTCAATAGTTTAAAATCATGGTAACATGAATAATAAAGAGACGAATGCCCTACAATAATTTTAACTGATTTAATGGTATAAGCGATGGCAAGTAGAAAAAAACTGAGGAAATGAGGAGGAACTTCACATATATACTGCCCAAGGAAATTTTGGGACATTCAAGTCAGTGACCTTAGTTCAGCTCTTGGAAAGTTCCCTTTGATACATAAAAGCAAAAGTAAATGACAACAATCTAGATAGATTTCCTTTAATTAAAATATGACAATTTCCCAGATGAGGTTCGGACTGCTATAAATTAGATTTATTAACTAAGTAATGAAGGATTCGAAGCACAGAGACAAATTACCGCTTTCATGTCTTCTTTCGGACTCTTACATTTACCAGGTGAATCGCTGTTATCTTCACAATGAAAATTATGGTAGGTTCTTCTTTTACGACTTCTGTTCGATGTGGCACTTTTACTGCATGATTTTCCCCTCGATGTTTTGCTTTCTGTCTTCTTCAACCCGTCTGCTGTTGGTGCCCCAGGAACATTTCCTTTTCCCCACTTCTTTACAGAATTTGAAACTCTTGCCTTAGAACTCAGACTTCTTCTCTTGCTTGAGGTCAAGGCAAATGAGGCAGACTTTTCTTCACAAATACTTGGCTGTTCCACTGAATCATTCCTTGAGTTTCCCTTTTCATGGTTAGTTTCAGCATTTTTTAAACTTTCAGTCTGGGCTTTCTCAGGAATATTAGCATCCTCCAAAATGGTAGCCAACTGATCTTTCAAGATTGATGCATCCTAAACAGGAAATAATTGTTTCAACCTCAAGTAAATGTATTTAATGAAGACATGACTTTCAATGTAATATCGAAGTTCTCAATGATAATCCAAGTAAAGCAATGGAAAAAATTAGGTAACATGAACTACACAATTATGCAGAACTGTTGCACAGCTAGAGATATCAGGTATTACCTTTCACCATAACAACTCCCATAAAAAGTTCAAATGAAATATTTCACGGTGAATGATCTCCAAACAATGAGGAAAATTAGAAGGGAACCACATAATTATAAAGAAGGATAATTAATCAAAGATGAAGCCTAGTTACATGACGGGAAGCTAATTGCTCGTTACAAAAAGTGGGATTTTGTCAAAGAGAGTGATTGATGTCGATTCTGCATTTCGGAGAAATACAAGTGGTAAAACCATTTTCTGTTCTCCTAAAAGTTTAAAAAAAACCAGCTATAGCATAATATCAGAAATTACATATTTCATGGTGCACGCTTTCTAACTAAGAAGCTTTGGAATGGATGTAACTTGTAAACCGTACAACAACGAGATTTTAGGCCTTCCAGCTCTAATATGTCAATACACATATGATTTGCATAACGAGACGTTACCCTCAGTTTGGTAGATCAATAACAAATGATTTGCATGAATATATTCTCCGACCCCAACCCTACCATGACTTGATTTCCATCCATACCCACATTCCAACAACGAAGCGAAAAGGCTATTCCTAAAGATACCTTCCAAAGACTTCCAAAATCTCTTACACCAACCATGCCTATAACAAAAGCTTAAACTTCACACTAAACTTCAACCAAGGAACCTTCCTTGATTGAAATTGATGGAACTTTCTTCAAGAAAAAGAATGTATTGTTGGAGTTTAAACTACACCTTCAAACTTACCATTGGTAGCAACAAAATCACTAGATCCTCTTAGTGGCCAAAAGGAAGACCCAGAAATGGTATCAATAAATTAGAGTACGTTCGTCAGGAATCTTTGATCAAACCAACACAAAATAGAAAAGAAAAACTGATCCAACTACGAAGGTGGACCGCACTTATAGTCTTCGTCAACCAGTTTTCTAACAAGTCTAGCAGAACCTAGCAGCTGACCAAGCAAAATGCATCGAGCTAGTAAGTGAACAATCACTCATTTCAACTTATAATCCACAAAATGAACAGCGTTAAATGCCTAAAAAACACAGAAAAAAAAAACGCCTAACGCACTTCTGATTCTAACAATTAATTCGTTCGAGCATCAAAAGCAAACCCAGATAAGTTTACCATCTTTTTGGGGACAAGCCACTTGCCATCAACCCAATCCTGATGCAGTCTCAACTGTTTCCTTTGAAAATCCATGGCATGCATTGGATTCTTGAAGAAAACAGAGTATCCACCATCTTCAGAAACCTTATAGACCACACCAGTCCACCATCCATCTTTATCAGCTGCATCAACAATGTCGCCTTCCTCGAAATCCCTATCGGCGATATCAGGCGGAATAGGCCTCAAATTGTGGGCATCAACATGCTCCTTCAAAGGCTTAGACCCATCTTCAGTGACAAGGGTCTTGTACTCAACAAAGGCCTTCTTCTTCGTCGAAGGAAAAAAGGTAGTGGAGAGCTTGAGAATGGTGGCTCGGAACAATGCGCCCTTAAAACCTTCTTCGTTAATGGAGATCTCAATTTCAGAGCCGACGGTGAAGGGTGGGCGAGGATGACGGTGGAGGTGGGTTGAAGGGGAATCGAATTCCCCCATTCTGCGGTGGCGGCACTAAAACAAAAACCTTGTGGATTTTGGCTTTTGGATTGGGTCTGTGTTAAAAGCTAAAACCCATTGTCGACCGTTTTTGGAGTGGCAAATGGATACTACAACGGCCTTTTGGGAAGCAATGGAAATAGCATGCTCCTTCTTTTCTTTTCTTTTTTATTTATTTTATTTTTACTAACAAATTTAATCAACTTGTAATAGCTCAAGCACAAGCACAAGCACGACAACCTTTTCATTAAAAATGAAGATCAATTTTGAACGTCTAAGATATTTATGGTGATCTAAAGATACTCGACATCTGGTTGATCTAATATGATCAAAAGAGTTGCAACATGTATGAAGGAGCTTAGCTATTCACATTCTTCGCTTGGGACCAAGTTCGTGATTTAATGTTCCAAGCCTACGTGATTTGAACCCATCTCTTCTAAGGCATCTTGAACAATCCTACCTGGTTAGCCATTGATGTGATTTGTGGGTGGAAGAACTCCAGGTAAGTGCATGGGTTGTTCAAGCAATACCCTGACATGGTTCCCCTCTCATTGGGAAAAATCACATCCATGTTGATCACAAGGGACTTGGGTATGGTGATATGTAGCCGTGCACTGGTTAACATACGATATACTAACTTGAGATAAATTGAACTTATAGTATAGAAGTTAATCTAGTTTGTGTCACAACTACACCCTTTCTAGACTCGTAATGTGATTAATACGACACATTCTCACCTTCAAACAAGTAAGCCAACTAAAACTTGAATCGTCGTTGTTGACACATGCGACTAATACTCAAGTCTTTAATTTCGTTCTTAAAAAACGATTTTAGAAAATGGAATCAGGGAAGGGGTTAAATACATGTGTACATAGTTCATTCTTGAAAGTGAAAACAACGATAAACCTTTTCTTCTTCAGGCGCATGCGATAGCTGCCCCAGTTCAAAAAGCACCCTGAAGATGGGAATTGAATGGGTATGAAAGGAAAAGTTCGGAGATTTTGTGGAGGAAACATGCCAAGCATATGATGAAGAACCGAATGAGACGACATTCAAGGTGAGTTATCTGTAAATGAACAAATACAAAACGAGTTAGATCGAGTTTTCACTAATGCCTTCATTCTTATGCTGATTACTGATGTCTAAACAAAAACAGACTGACCTGCAATGAGTCAGGCATTTAGTACTAATGCTGAATGTTGCATAAACATAGGCAATAAATAGTCACCTTGGCATGTTGAGGCTCGCCATAAGGAACTACAGCAGGAGCGTGGAAGTAATATTGATCATCAGTGGCTGACTGCCTCGTGAAGTATGAGGGCCTTGAATCTATCGGCACAGGAATTAAAGCAGCTATTCAAGAAAGAACCCCAGATAATACAAACTCTCCTTTTCCCAAGTTATTGAAGCAAGGGAATTATGTATAGCTGCTGCATTTATGAAATGTTGCTGGTGCTCATCTTTTCAGAATATGAATGTAGAGATCTCAATGTGCTTATGTGAAGGAAGTAATTGTAAAAAACACAAAAATGCACCATAAAAATGAAAGTAATATACAAGAAAGTAATTTTTCCTCGTTTCTGGGTAGATATACAGAAAATGCACCATCATACTAGAGGAGCTATCCTGCTAACTGTGCCAGCAGAAGAAAGACAAGTCTAGCTAATAGACCTACAAAACCAGAGCTTTGGCTTTGTGATGAAGATGTGCCTTCCAGCGAAAGTGACCTGCTCGAGCTCGAGCCTTTTAGATGCATATATATAATTGTAATTGATATCGTAAGATGATGAAACCATATGCAGCCATCATAGATTTACATATGTTAAACCTACCATCAATGATTCAATAGAAACAGAAATCTAATGGAGGACAAATGGAGGTTCCAATTCAGGACTTGTGTTCTTTTCATTTTTCTTTCTAATCAAAAAGGGTGGGGGAGACCAGAAAAATAAATGAAGAAAACAGTTTTTAGGCGCATACAATACTAGAGATACAACCATAAATTTCTTACACGCCTGGAGAATCACAGATCAGATCCTTTCTGTTTTCTTGGCCTTTTAGTTTGAGCTGGTGATGATGGAGCTTCAGATAATCTCCCAGTTGCCTAATGACCATAATTGATACAAAAATAATAAATAAGAAGGCTGAATTATAAAACAAAAATACCCTTTTAACTTTGCCCTTGGTTTAAATTATACCCCTAATATTTCAAAAGTTGTAATATTACCCTTCAACTTTTACAAGTGTTTCAAAACTTTCCTTAAATAGAAAAATCGTCGGCATGTTGGATAAAAAATCGACATGTCGACATGTCGTTCTTTCGGACTTAATCTAAACAAGCATCATTGTAACAATCATGTCATTCCATGTGTTTTTTTTCTTTCTTTGTCTCTAACATTCTAATAGATTTCTACTCAAAGGATAATATTGAAACGTAATGAAAGATCAAGGATGATATTAGAAATTTTGAAAGATTAGGGGGATTTTTTAAACAAAACATAAAGTTCACAATATTTTTATTATATTATAATTTAACCTAAATAAGAAAAAGAATTTGAAACACAAAACAAAATACAGAGAGATGAAAACTCAAGAAGTAACAAGATAATAGTTGACAAAACACACCTTACGTTTCTGATCCCGTTTGCCAGACCTTTCCCCTATCAGAAGAAAAACATACATGTAAATGAACTTTCGCGACAAAAATAATCGAATTCCTTTTAAGGGGGATAACATAAACTTCACTTCCAGTTCTTTAACTGAGAAAAAATCTGAATACAGACGTACACCTCAATTTTCTTACATTCCTAATTTTTTTAAAAGGGGATAGAAACTAATTTCACCGAAGAATTATATGTACAAAATAATGGAAAGAGAAGCCCGACCAAAGGAGCTACAGGAGAATACACTTCAATGGGCTAAAATAGAGTGAAGAATAGTTAAAGAAGGATTTGGATGAACTACAACAAGAGGAGGAATAAGGAAGGCGATCTCCAAGATTGTTTCCCATTGGTGGCATGTAGCCAAAGTTTGATAGGGTATAAATAGAACTTCTTCAAAGAAGCAAAATCTTCCTCTAAAGTTGTAGGCATTCTTTCATCTTTCCTTTTGTACATTCTATATATCAGAGAAATAATTACTTATCTTCATTAAAAAAAAAATGACGTTGTTTAAGACCTTCAACTTTAAGGTGTCATGCTTCAGCCAGCTGATGCTTTGCTTGTGCATCTCACCTCTTGGCAGGTGAGAAGCAAGTTGCAAATAATGATTTTTACACTTTTAAAACGCTAATTGAAACTAGATAGCTTCAAATAACTTGAACTAAATGTAGCACTCCAAAGAGATGCATGCAGTAAGGCCAAACATCGAAGTTCTATTACAGAATCCACTTACCTCCAGAACTCATAGAATCAGGAATAAAACTACGATCCTGCACCAGAGCATGACAAGAATGCTGTTAGCAGAGGAAGATCTACATTCAAAGATATGACAGAATTGCAGCACTCATGAAAGCGAGGGCATTTACTGACCTTGGGTGTGCCAGGTGCCTCGTTGTAGGGACCCTCACGGAAAGATGAACCTTCTGCCTCCTTATTTTGCAACTGTTTGAAAGAAACAGGAAATGGCAACAAAAATTGGACTTAAAGTATGTTAAAGGCATATAGCATTTGACTTAAGTCAGTTCCATCAATAAAGAATTCCTTTGATGAGAATTCTCTCCAAATGAGAAGAAAAATTAAACCCACTGTTATGAGCGGAAAATTAATGCAAGTTTGATTTACATCAATTTGTTACTGCTGGGACAAGCATATGAATAAAATATAACCATACCTGCTTTTGAAGATTCAGTAGAGTCAATATTTCTTTCCTCAATTCAAGATGTTCTGCACACACTGATTTTGTTGGAACCCTCGGCTTTAGATTAACCTAATTATAAATAACAATAAAAATAATAACATCCTTTGTGAGCGAACTATACAACTATGTAACTCTAGAGCATGAAGAGCACTGGGGAGGAAATGACTACTGAAAAAATTCTAACAGATTGACAAAAAACACAATTTGCTTGATTCAATCCATGAAATATTGTTCTGTAGTTATGCACTACATGCTTCCAAGTGGAATGAGTTTTTGCTTTGAAAAACAAAGGAAAAAAAAAGCATATTCCACCACCAGCAGTATTTGGGTGTTCTTGATAGCAAAGAATAAAAATTCAAAACAGAGAAACTTTCTATTTGCTTTGTTTTTTTCTTTCTTCTCACAAGCTACTATGTTGTTGGTACCATAGTTAAATCTTCCACCAACCACCACTTTAAGAGATAACAAATATTTGCATTAAACAAAAACTGGAGAGTTAACTAACCGAAAGATCTTGTAATGTTTGTTCAACTCGCTTGATAGTCCGAAGCCCAGCAGATGAACTTGCAGCTTGGACCATTTGCTCAAGTGCATACGTTCTCAAGTATACAGGAAGCTGACATGTAGGAATTATCAGAGCACATTCTCAAATTTTATATTTTGGTATAGATCAATTAAGCTTCAAGAGCACAATCCATCACGAAAATATCAAAATTGAAAAAAAAAAAAAAAGTGAAGCTATAAAAGGATTCTCAAAATTTACAGGCAAAAGCTAAATATAATTCCTTCAGGCCATATACCATGCGAAGAGAAGCAAGAGTAGAAGCATTATCCGCCACTAAAGTTGAAGGTGCAGCTGCTGGAGGAGGGGGCTGCACATTGGATACAGATGGTAAAGAATCTCCAGGAACGACAGCCCTTTCAGTAGCTCCAGGGACAGCATTTGAAGTGACAGGCAGCTCAGATTTTTCAGGCACCTAAAATGAATAAAACCAAGATCATAAACCAGCTCTAGATATATGAAATAGGATAAGTTATTAATATGAGAAGTAAAGGAATGACACCCGGGGGGGAGAGAGAGAGACCACTGAGAAATTCATACCATCAAAATAAAATTTGGTTATGCTTTCTAAGTCCAGACAGAAGGGGATGGTATTCCTAAACTTGGCTATAGGCCATGTTCCAAAAGATAATGCACAGACATACTTTAATCGGAATAAACTTGATAGTAAAGAAGATGAGTAGTTTTAGCTTTGAAGTTTCGTACCCTAAGAGATGAAGGTATACCTCAATGGCCTGGTTATCCGCACACCATGACATTTATACTACTAACATTTTTATGGCACAAATTAAAAACCTAGGGGTTAATAATGCAATTTCTTTTAAGCACGACATCCTGTAATGCTAATCTCAAAGTGAACTTGTACTCTGCTTTGTGCATTCATGTGCAAAGCGCCATGCCTAAAAAAATTAGCAAATACGACTTAAACTCACTCTTTCATCTCTGCGAGATTCAGTTATCTTTTTTGCTTCAGCTAGAACCTGAAACGATCAATAGTTTTTAAAAAACAACATATAAGGCCTTAGACTTATCCATATGTATAAACACTAATTCATTATTGGGTATTTCTATTTATTAAAACATTAAAGAATCAAGACCTCTGCATCTTTTCGTTCTTGCTGTTTCGTTTGGGAGAGAACCATGGACAATGCCCGTTTGCGCTCAATCTCTTGTGAGACACTGTAAGGATCCTACATATAAAGAATAAATAAGAAAACCATACAGATAGCTAATTTGATAAGCAACCTCAACTATAGGATGCTTCATGGATCTTTTAAAGGAAATTAATATGCAAGAACTCCAACTTAAAATGTTACAATTGCAAAATATATCCAATTCAAAATTACCTACCTTGGCGAGAGTATTCCCTGAACTTTCCCGAGGCATTGGTTCTCTAGCTGCCAAAATTGCTCTTGATGCTATAAACATATAATCTCATACCATAAGTTTTCAATAATCACAAGTGCATTTGTAAATGATTCAAAAAAAAAATTTACAACACAAATTGGCAACCTAAGGGTGAAAAAAAAATGCTTGCCATAATAGACTAGAAAAAGTTACATGTACCACGATAATATCGCTCCTTTAGTTCCTCCATTGTCCTTGTTGATGGAAACCTGTCAGCTATCACAACGAAGCGAAGATCAAACCGTTCACACAAGTCAAATAATCGATCCGTCTCCTCCTTTGTCCATGACTGAAAACATTAAGAAGTATATATCTCAAACACATAAAAAAAAAAATGAAAAAATAAAAAAGGAGAAGACTACAGAATAAAGAACTATGCTAAAGAAATCAAGATAAAGCAGAAATCTAGAGTCGAGAACATGAGAGTGACAGTGAGGTCCATCCGAACATTTATCCATCCAAATGCATGTTGACTTCCAAATGACATCAAATTGATGCTTACTCATTGGACACTGACCAGTAAGACCTTGTTCCAATAATGACGCAAACCATTCACGGGAAAGGTGGACTGACAAAAATGAATAATCGATATGCTCCAATTTTATAAATTGGTAACGAAGTCTAGATGCAACCAAGGTAATAGGTATAGGCATTTTGAAATTCAAGTATTAATGACAAGGGAGAATAATTAGAGAAGATTTAGATAAGGACTGCCATGAAGAACCTTAAAATGTAGCTAATTGGGGAAAAAAAAAAAAAAAAAAAAAAAAAACTTCCATTCTAACTCAACCATTGAAAATATAATGATTCCCTCATTTACATTCAATGTTTCATTTCCATGCTAGAGCATTGCAGAATAGCTCCCTCTAAAAAATATTAAAATATTATTATTATTTTTTTAAAAAAAAAATTCATAACCATTTTCATTAAATTTGACCACATACTTCTCCTCTTTGATCTTCCTTCTTACTATATCTTCAAAATATAGAGAAAAAGACTATTGATTTTAGAAGTAAGATCTGTAAAATATGCCAACGTTAAAATCAATATGTACACAATAATTCCTAGTAGGAAAAACTTTATCCTTCAAGCTTTAACACAAGGATACAATAAAGATGGAAAACATAACGGCATGGTATGAAGAGAAGGATAAGTTGTCATATAGGATATAAACACTCAAGCCATGATATTGCTTCAACTTAAAATCCTTTGCTGTAAGCCTAAAGATCCTCGAAGGCCAATCTTTTTCAAAAAGGGGCCTCGAGGCAAATGCCTTAACATCATATAAAAATGCTACATATCATGAAACTTTGTGCGAGTGCAAGTGGGTGAGAGAGAGTTCTCTATGCGCTTTGTTAGAAATGAGGGACGGATATACCCACAGGTTCATTCAAATACTTTTCGTAATCCTCATCCGTGTATTTGACAATTTCAACAGACTGCACAACATTCAAAGCAGAAAATATATTTGATTAATAATAACAAAATTTTAGATATGTGCACTTAATTATTCAATAAATGGTTATAATTGTTGAAAAAATAAAATTATCAGCGAGTTCTAGGATACATTCTAATTGCAAGCAAAGTCAAAGGAATCGACAAATATAGTTTAAAAAATTAATATTTAAGAGTGCGAAGCTTATGGCCAGGGATCCTATAAGAAACTTCACCATTCTAATAACATTCAGACCAAAAGATCATCTGTTCACAAATGTAAGGTTTATTTTGAGAGAGATCATGCTTCAAACTCCGGGATGGACAGACAATAAGATGTTGGAAAAACAAGTAGATGAATAGCACTGTTAGTCATTTTACTTCCTGGAGTGTACGCACCTGCCAAGATGATAGAAACCAAAGAAATATACTGATAATGGTGAATACTCAAGCCTAAACTAACTAAACCAATGCATACCTCCTTCCTTTCCAACTCCCTCTATGCATAACAAATCACCCTTACAACTTCCCTAGCTAAGTACTAATATACTCTTAACAGCCTAATAATATTTCTAGTTCTACCCTAATAACGTTCCTATCACAAGGGTAAGAACCAAAGTATTGGGTTATTGGAGTAAAAAATCAAGAGGGTCAATGCACGATTATAAGGGATAACGAGTGAGAAAGAAAAGAGGAAATNAAAGAACTATGCTAAAGAAATCAAGATAAAGCAGAAATCTAGAGTCGAGAACATGAGAGTGACAGTGAGGTCCATCCGAACATTTATCCATCCAAATGCATGTTGACTTCCAAATGACATCAAATTGATGCTTACTCATTGGACACTGACCAGTAAGACCTTGTTCCAATAATGACGCAAACCATTCACGGGAAAGGTGGACTGACAAAAATGAATAATCGATATGCTCCAATTTTATAAATTGGTAACGAAGTCTAGATGCAACCAAGGTAATAGGTATAGGCATTTTGAAATTCAAGTATTAATGACAAGGGAGAATAATTAGAGAAGATTTAGATAAGGACTGCCATGAAGAACCTTAAAATGTAGCTAATTGGGGAAAAAAAAAAAAAAAAAAAAAAAAAAAAAAAAAAAAAAAAAAAAAAAAAANAACTTCCATTCTAACTCAACCATTGAAAATATAATGATTCCCTCATTTACATTCAATGTTTCATTTCCATGCTAGAGCATTGCAGAATAGCTCCCTCTAAAAAATATTAAAATATTATTATTATTTTTTTAAAAAAAAAATTCATAACCATTTTCATTAAATTTGACCACATACTTCTCCTCTTTGATCTTCCTTCTTACTATATCTTCAAAATATAGAGAAAAAGACTATTGATTTTAGAAGTAAGATCTGTAAAATATGCCAACGTTAAAATCAATATGTACACAATAATTCCTAGTAGGAAAAACTTTATCCTTCAAGCTTTAACACAAGGATACAATAAAGATGGAAAACATAACGGCATGGTATGAAGAGAAGGATAAGTTGTCATATAGGATATAAACACTCAAGCCATGATATTGCTTCAACTTAAAATCCTTTGCTGTAAGCCTAAAGATCCTCGAAGGCCAATCTTTTTCAAAAAGGGGCCTCGAGGCAAATGCCTTAACATCATATAAAAATGCTACATATCATGAAACTTTGTGCGAGTGCAAGTGGGTGAGAGAGAGTTCTCTATGCGCTTTGTTAGAAATGAGGGACGGATATACCCACAGGTTCATTCAAATACTTTTCGTAATCCTCATCCGTGTATTTGACAATTTCAACAGACTGCACAACATTCAAAGCAGAAAATATATTTGATTAATAATAACAAAATTTTAGATATGTGCACTTAATTATTCAATAAATGGTTATAATTGTTGAAAAAATAAAATTATCAGCGAGTTCTAGGATACATTCTAATTGCAAGCAAAGTCAAAGGAATCGACAAATATAGTTTAAAAAATTAATATTTAAGAGTGCGAAGCTTATGGCCAGGGATCCTATAAGAAACTTCACCATTCTAATAACATTCAGACCAAAAGATCATCTGTTCACAAATGTAAGGTTTATTTTGAGAGAGATCATGCTTCAAACTCCGGGATGGACAGACAATAAGATGTTGGAAAAACAAGTAGATGAATAGCACTGTTAGTCATTTTACTTCCTGGAGTGTACGCACCTGCCAAGATGATAGAAACCAAAGAAATATACTGATAATGGTGAATACTCAAGCCTAAACTAACTAAACCAATGCATACCTCCTTCCTTTCCAACTCCCTCTATGCATAACAAATCACCCTTACAACTTCCCTAGCTAAGTACTAATATACTCTTAACAGCCTAATAATATTTCTAGTTCTACCCTAATAACGTTCCTATCACAAGGGTAAGAACCAAAGTATTGGGTTATTGGAGTAAAAAATCAAGAGGGTCAATGCACGATTATAAGGGATAACGAGTGAGAAAGAAAAGAGGAAATGGAGGATCTTTTCCTGAGACTTGGAAAATTATATTCACCAATATTTCCATAATTTTGAAGCTTCCCACGTAACATAGGGCTAACAACATTTTCAGTCTACCAAAAATGCCAATAAAATATCAAAAGTGTCAACAAAAACATCTCACTAATATAAACATAAATACTGATAATAAGGATTTATAGCACAAGTGTGGAATACTAATGTAACTTCTTCTTTTTTTTCATTTCCAAGATTTTTTCAAGAATGTCCATCAACATCAATATTTTTCCATAAAATTGAAACTTCAGAATTTAATTTCTTGCACACAACCCATAGAGGAGGGCTTCAACCATATATATCTTGTAAAGTGACCAACATATGAACAAGCAAATAATTGGCATGTTGGAATTACGCAGAAGGCAATGGATGTTAATGGGTATATCAAACTTTTCGTTTTCATAAAAAATGAAAGACATTTTAAATTTCAAAATTTAAAGAATACAAAATAACAAATCAATAAATAAAAAGGAGGACTTGCTCTTACCTTGTTGTACTTTGCAAAGGAATAATCACCTGTTGGTGGAATGCCATTTACAACTCTAACCTACAAATGAAAAATAGGAATATGACTTTGAACGATAACAAAAATCAATTGAAATAGACACGATTCATAAAGGTGCCAAATCCTACCCAATGGTAAAGCTGCAAGTTATCTTTTCTAGCAGAATTTGCAAAAGGAAGCCACTGCCACGTAATCTGAAGAAAAATCACAAGAACACTATAAGAACAGTCTGAATTCATTTTTTTATATACAAAAACCAAGTTCGTGAATGAATATGCAAGGGCAAACAAAAATACAAGGGTAGTCCACTCAGAAAAAAAACTTAACTCCAAAATAATCGAACAAAGCTGATAATTATAAAAATCTTGAGCAGTAGAAGCCCAAACAAGATGTTAAATCTAACACTATCCCACACCTCAACGAAAGATCGCTCGACACCTCTAAAAATTCTACTACTCTCGAGTCAAACAACCTATGAAACAGGCCTGCCATAGAACTCCTCTAGCATGAAGCAAAAGCCTCTCTTTCGTGCCAAACGTAACCTGAAAAACTCCAAGACCAGATCCCATCTAAATTCAATACAAGATATATATATATTTTTAACACACTTATGAGCCAATTATGAGCCAAGCAACAAGTGAAAAGGCAACATAGCAATTGAAAATCCACATTAATTCGATAACACACTGAAGCCTTCAAATAAAATGCGCTTCCCACATTTCTCACATCAGTACAGAGGACTATAACAAACAGAGTCCTCAATTTCAATATTCAATTCACCATTATCCAGCCTTCAACAGCATAATAACCGATGATAACACGTATTGCACTAAACGAAATAACCTTTTCATCTGATGGAGGTCGTTTCTTCAGCTCAGATGTATCGATTGCCGGCATAATAGGAGCCAGACCACCAGTAAGCGCATAAACCTAAAATTCAAAAACCCCACCATTACTACTGTAAGCAATAAAACCAAGCAACAACAACAACCATACAAACACACAAGCACAGAGAAGACATTACCTCGCGGGAAATTCCATCTCGCTTTCTCTGGGCATCTTTCTGAGCCCTAGGTTTCTTCTCTTGGGGTATATGAAGCGTATTTTTGGGCAAGCCCAAGATATCCTTGGCATCCATATCAGACTTCCCTTGAATTCTAGGGCTTCTTTCTACTTCGCAATGCCGGATAACACGAGTTCACAGAGTCGAAATTTTTACAGAGTACTGTTACTCTGATCCTAACTTCATCAAACGGACACCATAAACAGGATTTCGATTCGACCAATTGGAAGAAGATCGTTCTTGTTTCATTTTTTTAGCATCATTCGAGCGCGAAAGCACAGTGGAGCAGAGTTGTTATTATCGGAATTTCTTAATTGACGTGTAGGTGACGAACAGCCAAATGAGTGAAATTTTACCGGAGAATTCATTATCTTATTTAATTAATGCTAAACTATATGAAAAAAAAAAAAAAAAAAAAAAAAAACACCTAAACCTATGGTTTTATTTTAAAACTAAATTAATAAAAACACGGTATATAAAAAATATTCATAAACTTTCAAAAGTTTCAATAATATCTGCATATCCCAGGTCTTGCACGACGTTCGTAACAATCAAGCTCTAAATAAGGTTTTGGAATGAATTAGATTTCTCTCATTTTTGTAGATGATATTGAGGTAAAAACCGACGATGTCTAAGGTATATTATATTTTCACGTGTCAATTGAATACATATCGTAAGTTCTCCCCAAAAACCTAAAAGACGAGTCATCTCCACTTGAGCTAAAAGTTTCAATAGGGCTATCTCATTGGTATCTTTCGTAACCTTGCTAGCTTGGATTCATTTTTATCTCTACTCTCATTCTTTGGTGTACTGTATGTGAGATCCCGTATCATTTGGAGAAGGGAATGAAGTATTTTTTAAAAGGTGTGGATACCGTTAGAACATAACTCTCTATTGGAAACAGTCACACACTTTATTAACACCAATCGAGGAGAGATTTACAAAACATCGGGTAGAAATTACTATTTTGTATTGCTTGGGATCTCTTGGGATGATAAACTAAGTAGAATGGAGGGGTATTAGATGATAGGCAATCAATTCCTAAAATTTCTAAACGTTTTTTTCTTGAGAGTATATAATCATTTTCCTAAATTTAATCCTAAAATCCCTAAATCATTTTCTTTAACATATTATAGTCACTCATACAATCTTAAATCATTTTCTTAACATAAAATAGAGTCACTCATACAATAGCTGGGCTTAACCCTATTGGGCTAGTGATATATTTTAACACTCTGCTCAGCACTAGTCTCATTCGTTGCACCATGTTGAGCTTGACAGCGAAAACTCTCATGTTTGCCAGTATTCAGCCCTTTTGTAAACAAGTATGTCACTTGATCATCTGTCTTGATCTGCTACATCTCAATTTCTTCCTTCAAGACTTTCTCTCTAATGAAATGGTACCTCCACATGCTTTGTTCTAGCATGAAATACCGAATTTTCTGCTAGACGTATCGCAGATTGGTTGTCGCAATGAAATGGTATTGGATAGTCAATTTTCTGGTGCCAATCTTCCATCAAGAGTTTCAGCAATGTACTTTCCTGAGCTGCTCTAGTCGCTGCTTTGTACTCTGTTTCTCTAATAGACAATGATACTGTTAGTTGTCTTTTCCAACACCAAAAGATTGTTCTCGAACTGAGCTTGAACACATACTTGATACTTGACCTTCAAGTATCGTGATATTGTTTGACATATCTCAAGGTCCATCGAGCCGCATCCAAAGGAAGCTTCTTCAAACTTCGCATGTACTAACTAATGACTTCTACTTCATTCTCAAATCCATTTGGTTGGTTCATGTAGATCTCCCGGTCCAACTCTCCATGCAAGAAAGCATTATTCATATCCATCTGCCATAATTTCCAATCTTTATTTACCGCAAGTATTGGAGGAACTTGTACGATAATGATCTTTGCCACTGGACTAAACGTTTCATCATAGTCTAGTCCATATTCTTGAGAGAACCCTCGAGCTACAGGTTGAGTCTTGTATCTTTCGATTGATCCATCCGAGAGACACATTATTTCGTAAGCCCACTTGCAAGAGATGAGTTTGGTATCTCTTGGCCTCGGCACTAGTTCCCAAGTTTGATTTTGTTCCAGAGCTATAATTTCTTCCTCCATCACTTTATGCCAAGTTGAGTTTTGTGATGCTTCTTCACATGTCTCCGGCTCATTAACTTCGTCTTCTACTGGTTAGCATACTCTGGATTTGGCTTTAGGATTATTTCTGAATGTCTGGGTTGCTGAGGTGTCATTTCATTTTCACTAGGTTCGCTTGGTTGAGTCACTTCTTGCTCACCAACACTAGTGTCACTTGAATCTTCAGGCACAGCACTTAAGCAAATGTGTACAGTTTGCTCCCCCGTCTTCTGTGGAATAATCTTTTCAGTTTGCTCCTCTGTGTTCTGTAGAAGAATTTCTTCAGTTTGCTCCCCCGTGTTCAGTAGAAGAATTTCTTCAATTTGCTCAAGGCCTGGTAATACTTCCTTCTCTGAGGGCAACTCCTCTTCCATTGCACCACTTTGATCATCAATCGTGTGGTTTGAGCATCCTGACTCAATAATCCAATCATTCTCATAATCGATATGGTCTCTCCTCATCGCCATGAGTGTTAGCTCATCTTCTTCTATGAGTAGAGTACCTCTGCATCTCATTCCTCCTCCATCTCCATGTTGGAGGATGCCACATTGCTTTCGACAGAGTTTTGTTTGGACTAACAATCTTTGGACATGTGGCCCTTCTTCCCGCAATTGTAGCAGATGCCTTCAAATATCTACCCTTGAGAGTTATTGTAATCGTTCTTCTGAGCTCTCCCTGGTTGTACAGTTCTTTGGTGACTTATTCTTTTGTCATCATTATATCCACGTTTGGTATATTGCTCCGGCTTTCACTTGTGTAGAGTGCTTCTTCTCACCCTTCAATATGATTTCAATATGATGCCTCCTATTTGTTTAGCCATGGTTTCTTGGCTGGCTAACAAATTTTCGAACTCTACAACTTATGGTAGAGTGGACCATCCTTGTACAACAATAATAAAGCTTCGATATTCTGGTCACAATCTGTGGATTATGATCCTCTTCATTCGAGATTCTACAATGGCGGACTTTGGGTCTAGTTTAGTAATCTCCCGACAGATCGACTTGACCTTATGGAAGTACTGAGCAATCGTCATGTCACGTTGTGAAATTGACAACTCGTTCTCTAGAAATTGTAGGCTTGTATCATTCTTCTTTGAGAAAAACATCACGAACGTGTCTCATGCTTCTTTCAGCATCTTGTCATCCCAAATCTTCTCTAATTGTGGTCTTCAAGGCAAACATTGCTTTGCCTGCTTTGATTCTCCATTTGCGCAAGGCGCCATTAGAATCCTCCTCTAGCGGCGTGGTTTCACACCCGCCAACGATCTCCCAAAGATCATGTCCTTGTAAATAGGACATCATGCATGTTGCTCACGTGTTGTAGTTGTTGTTGTTGAGTTTCTTGATTCTTCCGACGATTTGGAAATCACCCATCGTGTTGGCTATACCTCAGTAATACCAAACAAGCTCTTTCAACATAAGACTTGCAGAGTCACAGACTACTCACGACACAAAAGAGACTCACTCACTACTAATCTCAAGAAATCGTTTCTGATGTGGAAGATCAGACAGAGCTGCAACCACAGAGCATACTAAGAATTCCAAGAGATCGACAACTTACACTAACCTCGCTCTGATACCAGATTGTTGAACACAACTCTCTATAGGAAACACTCGCACACTTTATTAAGACCAATCGAGAAGAGATTTACAAAACACCCTGTAGAAACTATTTTGTATTGCTTGGGATTTCTTAGGATGATAAACTAAGTAGGGTGGAGGGGTATATTTATACAATAGATAATCAATTTCAAAAATTCCTCTAACATTTTTCATAAAGTATCTAAATCATTTTCCTAAATTTATTCCTAAAATCCTACATCATTTTCTTAACATAAATATAGTCACTCGTAACATGGTTGGGCTTAACCCTATTGGGCTAGTGATGATATTTTAATCGAAACCTCTTCGTGGTAGACATATTTTAAAACCGTGAGGCTAACAACAATATGTAATAGGCCAAAATGGACAATATCTACTAGCGGTGAGTTTGTACCGTTACAAATGGTATCATAGCCAAACACTAGGCCGTGTGCCAGCAAGAACGCTGGCCCCCAAAGGAGGTGGATTGTGAGATCTCACATCAGTTGGAGAGGAGAACGAAGCATTCTTAATAAGGGTGTGGAAACCTCTCCCTAGTAAACACATTTTAAAACTGTAAGACTAACGGCGATATGTAATGGATCAAAACAAACAATATCTACTAACAGTGAGTTTGGACTATTACACTCCATATTTTCTCCACTTTATTAATTGGTGTAATGACTCGTAAAACGAACGATCAAACCCATTAGAAATCACATTTCTCCCTTTGCTTCTTTCAACTTTAAAAAAGCACTAAAATTTGTCACCCTCTAAAAAAAACTAGCCCCTACCCTCAAGGCTCACCATTTTCTTCCTCACCAGGCTTTTTGTGGTTGAGATTGGTGCTTAGTATCATGTCCTTTTGAAAGGATCAAACACAATAATATAACCTTTGATCAAAAGGGGTCATGTCATGATTTCCAATATGTAAGAAAAAAAAATTATACTTTGATAGGAACAACGAATCTTTACGTTAGTACGATATTGTCCACTTTGAGTATAAGTTTCCGTGACTTTACTATTTATTTTCACGAATGCCTCACATCAATAAAGATAGTCTCTTGCTTATAAACCAGTGATCTTCATCTTAATCAGTCAATATAGGACTCCAACGATCCTCCTCTCAAACAAAGAACACCATTGAACTCCCTTAACGACTCCTTTGGAGCTCTTAAATAAGGTACGTCATTGAACCTTCCTTTAAACAGGCTGACAATTTCTTTATTCGACACTTGAGGGTTCTATGGACATAGCTTAGTTAACATAAGGGTCTGGCTCGGATACCACTGAAAGAAAAACATATCTCCATATTAGAATGATATTGTCTACTTTGAGTATAAGTTCTCGTAGTTTTGCTTATAGTGAAAATAGTGTCCCATAGTTATATACCCATGATCTTCATTTTAACTATCCAATGTGGAACTCCAACGGGTCAATAGTCAATAGCGAAGAAAGCGACGGGTTCGATGGTGGGTGTACCCTATCCTATAACCGTTGCCACGCCACATATTATAGACGTGGAACCTCAAGTCATACTCGATCCCGATTGTAAATTAGTTTCAATTTGAACCATTATAAACCTAGATGAAAATAATAAGTGCCAAACGTTAATGAAAGTTCCTTATTTGTTAATGGCTTTTGATTCTCCATGATTTAGCCTCCCCATAAAGTTACTTTTCTAATGCACTTTTAACTTTTTGGCTATTTGGCTCTAAAAATGAACATATAGTAACTTACCTATTATTCACTTGACACATCTTGAAAGGCTATAATGATTCTCAATTGAAAGGACATGTTGAAAGGCTATGATGATTCTTCGGTAACTTAGACATCTTTACCTTCCGTCCTACTTCTTTAATAACTTCTTTTAATCGAGTCGTACTTAAAGTTGAACCGTTAGTGAAGATATGAGAGGCTTGTTATGTAACGACCTAGATTCACTTTCCCTTTCGGGTTTCCCCTCAAGACTTTAAAACGCGTTTGCTAGGGGAAGGTTTCTTGAGACATCACAATCCACCCCCTTTGAGGCCCATCGTCCTCGCTGACACTTGTTTCTTTCTCCAATCGATGTGAGACTACCACCAAATCCACCCGGGCCCAACGTTCTTACTGGCACATTATCCGGTGTCTGGCTTTGATACCATTTGTAACGACCCAGATCCACCGCTAGCAGATATTGTCCTCTTTGGACTTTCCCTTTTCGAGTTTTCCCTCAAGGCTTTAAAACCCGTCTGCTAGGGAAAGGTTTCCACACCCTTATAAATGGTGTTTTGTTTTCCTTCCTAACCAATGTGGGACATCACACATTATAACCTAATTTACGAGCCTCACAATATACACATATTTCTCAACTATACATACATATATAGTTGTTGGTTCTGACTCTCGATCCTGAAACAGAAAGAACACAATAACTTGAAGGGATAATTTCTTTGTACCAAAAAACTTTGAGCACAGTGTGAATAAAACGTACATTAGATAGCCATTTATAGGGAAGAAAGCACCAATAATTCTCCTAAACTTGTTCCACACGCTAATATCTCAAGCAAAAGCTAAATCAAGTATAAGTTAAGCTCGTTGACTCACATAGTTCATCCATTATATCACCATAACCGTAATGATATCGATATATGTTATTATCAGTTTTTGAGCTCGACCCGCATAATCTTCTTAGCCCTACGAGCGAAGGTCACGTTGATCTTTAGCCCTACGACTTTATTGAAGATCTCGAGGAGATATACAAACAGAGCTGAAAAGGCAAGGTGGGCAGTAGGAGAAAGCTGTTTGTGAAGTGATGTTGAACAAGAGAGAGGCCAAAGTGTGAAGAACATGTGCTTAATATTTGAAGGGTTTGTACTAAGGACAGAGTTAAAAATTATAAGGGTCTTTTCAAGGGCATGCATGTTTGTGTACCAAGAGAATTGATATTCAGGCCCCCACTTATGGACTAAGCTGTTGCATGACTGAACTACATGTGGATTCTTCAATTATTGTCGTCGGTCAAACCCTAATTTACCCTAATTATATGCAAATTTTTACATGATGAATGTCGGTCTCGGGTTTTGTAAGAAACGAGAGATATCTTAGTTGTTGAGTTAAACTTACGAAGACAATTATGAATCAGATACCGCGGTGTGCTAGCGAAAACGCTGACTTTCAAGGGAGTTAGATTGTGAGATCCCACATCGATTGGAGAGGGGAACGAAACATTCTTTATAAGGATGTGGAAACATCTCCCTAACATATGTATTTAAAATCGTGAGGCTAACGGCGATACGTAATGGGCCAAAGCATAGTGGAGGATTTGGACTGTTACAAATGGTATTAGAGTCAGTCACCGGACGATGCAAGACACTGGTTGAAGTAGAGCTAGATCATCTCCATAGCAAATGCATTTTAAAACCCTAAACCCTAAACCCTAAACTTACGAAGACAATTATGAATTAGACACCAGGCGGTGTGTCAACGAAGACACTGGCTTTCAAGGGGGTTAGATTGTGAGATCTCACATCAATTAGAGTTGGGAACGAAGCATTTCTTATAAGGATGTGGCAACCTCTCCCTAACAGACGTATTTAAAACCATGAGGCTGACGGCGATACGTAATGGGCCAAAGCGTAGCAGAGAGTTTGGACTGTTACAAATGGTATTAGAGTCAGTCACCGGACGATGCAAGACACTGGTTGAAGTAGAGCTAGATCATCTCCATAGCAAATGCATTTTAAAACCCTAAACCCTAAACCATAAACTTACGAAGACAATTATGAATTAGACACCAGGTAGTGTGCCAGCGAAAACGCTGGCTTTCGAGGGGGTCAGATTGTAAGATCCCACATCAATTGGAGAGGAGAACGAAACATTCCTTATAAGGATGTGGAAACCTCCTCCTAATAGATGTATTTAAAATCGTGAGGCTGATGGCGATACGTAATGGGTCAAAGAACAGCGAATGGTTTGGATTGTTACAAATGGTATTAGAGTCAGTCATCAGACAATGCAAGCTACTGGTCGAAGTAGAGCTAGATCATCTCTATAGCAAATGCATTTTTAAACCGTGAGGCTGACGGGCCAAAACGAACAATATCCGTTAGGTTTATTTTTGAAACTTGGAGGACCAAATAGAAAAAAGGTGTTAAATTTTAAAGATGGTAGAAGTTTCTATGGATGTCTTTTCAATGGTCCTCTCCCTTTGTCTTTTTTAGCTTCTAAACCTACCTTGTTTACCTCATTTTTTTCATTTTGTGTGTCACTTTTCATATTCCCTACAACACCTAGCACGAGCTACAGGTAACGAGAACATAACGAAATATCCTTAATTAAGCTTTAAATACGACATAGTCACGTTACTTACTCATCACTTCTAAGAGTGAAAACGATTCCCACAGACCAACACAAGTCATTTCAACATGTTTTGTTCTCACTCAGGTCACCTAACATAAATTGTTCCAAGCAAAACACGTTTAATTTTGGAGTGGACCACCGGAAAGTAAGGTGTGTCTTATTGATACAGGTAATAACTTTCAATTCTTTTAAGTCTATCTTAGTCATCCTATTCTCGGGATTACTCTCATTCGAATGTAGTCTCAGTTCATTCATAAACCCCTTAACATAACAAATATCTTCGGCAATTAATAACATATACATAGTTTTACATAGATACACATACCTAGATATATACGTATCTATAGGCTAAAAAACTCTTTTTGGTCCCACATTTGTTGGGGAGGAGAACGAACCATTCTTTATAAGGGTGTGGAAACCTCTCCTTAGCAGACGCGTTTTAAAAACCTTGAGGGGAAGCCGAAAGAAGACAATATTTGCTAGCAGTGGGCTTGAATCGTTACATTATCTTTTTCAAAACGTTATAGGAATCGATACTTACTCCATGAACGTTCGAGTATGAACATGAGTTTGGTGATGGGAAATGTTTGGAATCTAAGATTTTGAACATAATCTTTGGCTCACTTTTCCTAAGATTCTTTGTTGAAGCTACACAAAATGGGTTGTGATTGAGATAAAAGATATCTATATTTGTGCAAGATGCTAGTCCAATAAACCTACCTATAAAGAAAGGTTAAGAAGAGTAGTCTCTATGGCTATGGTTATGAGTATTAAGAAAAGATTGAAAAGAAAGGAAATGATAAGAGGAAGAAAATTTGAGAGAGTGCTATCACATATTTTCTTTCATTCAAATTAAAATCATAATTTTAACCGCTTAAATTCATCATTGTTAGCGTATATTATCCGCTTTAGCCCGATATTCTTTAAAAGGGTGTGAAAATCTCTCTCTAACAGACACGTGTGAAAATCTCTCTCTAATAGACACGTTTTAAAATTGTGAGGTTGACTTTGATACGTAACAGGACAAAACGGACAATACTTACTAGCTGTAACGACCCAAATCCACCCGTTAGAAGATATTGTCCTCTTTGGGCTTTCCTTCAAGGCTTTAAAACGCGTCTGTTAGGGGGTCTATTCGGGGAAAGTTTCCACACTCAAATTCACCCGCGCTAGAAGATATTGTTCTCTTTGGGTTTTCCCTTAAGGCTTTAAAACGCGTTTGCTAGGGGAAGGTTTCCACACCCAAATCCACCCACTAGAAGATATTGTCCTCTTTGGACTTTCCCTCAAGGGTTTAAAACGCGTCTGCTAAGGGAAGGTTTCCACACCCAAATCCACCCGCTAAAAGATATTGTCCTCTTTGGGCTTTCCCTCGGAAAGGTTTCCACACCCAAATCCACCCGGTAGAAGATATTGTCTCTTTTCCACACCCAAATCCACCTGCTAGGAGATATTGTCTTCTTTGGGCTTTTCCTCAAGGCTAAGCGTCTGCTACGAGAAAGTTTCTACACCCAAATCCACCCGCTAGAAGATGTTGTCCTCCTTGAGCTTTCCCTCACGACTTTAAAATGTGTCGGTTAGGAGAAGATTTCCACACCCTTATAAATGGTGGTTTGTTCTCCTCCCCCAACCAACGTGGGATGACTTGGACTGATAAAATAATATTTATATTTTAAAAATATAATAAATCACGTATTTTTATAAAATAATAATAATAAAAAAAGAAATAAAATTGTAAAACATATGATTCGTACTTATAAAACAATCCATAAATAACTATTTTATTTTTTTAAAAAAAAACATACCCAATGTATGAGCACAACATAACATAAATAAAAATTATTGATTAAAATTATAATTTATTAATTTAAATTAGTTCATTCAAATATATATTTTAAAACGAAATTATTAGGGTAACATGTCAATTGGCATATTGACAGCGTGGAGCATGGTAAGTGTTCCACGTGGCAAAATATTTGAGATTGGGGACCCACCTGATGTTTTTTTTTTTTTTTTTTTTTTTTTTTTTTTTTTTTTTTTTTTTTTTTTTTTTTTTTTNACGGAAAAAGGATGTCGTATTTTCTTTCTTAGTTTATCTCCAAATATTTATATGTTTTTGTCTTGTCCTTCATGTCTGGTAATGGTGTTGGCCGGCCTTCTCTATTCTTTTAAATAATTAATTAAATTTTAATTACAATAATTGCTTTTATTAATTAATTAACTTTTCTTTAATTGGCCACCTTTTCCAATTAATGATATAATTCTGTTTAATTATTTTATTAATAAGAATATACAACCCAACTTAATCCAATCTAATTTGACTTTCTATCGAGCCGGTCGAGTTGACCTGACTCACTAAAGGTCAACTTCCAAAAAAATTAAATCAAACTCAAGTTTATTTATTTATTTTTGCGAACAAAGAGATTAGGAAGGAGAAAAAAAAAAGTCAATTAATTTAATTTAGAAAAATATAAATATTGTTTTAATTAGTATAAAATGAATTAATTAAATTGGAAAATGGGGAAACAATTGCTGTCCATACCACGTTGGAACTCCACATTCACCTTGACTTATTACTGTTCATTGTCCCTTCATTGGGTGACCAAACACATTATTATAACATTCATTAATCCACTTTTACTTTTCACTTAATTATAATTTTAAAAAAACTAAAAACATTATTCCCGTCGACCCTAATAGAGATCATTTAATCCGTGGTGAGAGAAACCAGATCGGTTCTTAGATTATATTCTTTACTCCTATAAGTAATTCGTTAACGTCCCACTTTTTATATATATAAATTGAAATAGAAGACGGAAACAGAGACAAAAAGGCATTTTTCTTACGGTCGGGTCGTGTGAACATCTCTAAAAATAATGTATAATTTAGGGTAAGATTCTCTCGTGTGGATAAGGGGAAAGGGAAGGACGTAAGAAAGTAGGGGAGGGGGTGGTGGTGCACGTGCAAAGGAGTCAAACGGAGAGAAAAAGTCAAATATTAAAGGCAACGTGGAGGAGACTTTGGCTTCAATTTTTAAAAGGAAATTAAATAAAATAAATAAATAATTTATGTGACAAGAATGCAAGCATCGGGAGACAAACAGCCGCGACCAGGTTGTCTTTTTCTCTCAATTACACAAATTCCTAGTCAAATACTTTGGTAGCTTTTAACTAAAAAATGATTAATGTGAAAATTAATATTGGATTAGGTAAGATTATTAATAATTTATTTTTTTAAATCCTAAAGGTTGGATTTTCACTTTATTATTAATTAAATAAGTCACGTTCGGTTCATAAATTGGTCGAACCTCTAAATGATTAAAAAAAATATTCAAGAAATAAATTGATTTAAACCGAACACAACTCTCCACAATGACATGATATTGTTTATTTTGAGCATAAACTCTTATAGCTTTGCTTTGGGCTTCCCCAAAATGTCTCATAACAATGGAGAGATTATTTTTTTTTGTTATAAACTCATGATCATTTCCTAAATTAACCGATGTGGACTTTTATCATCCAACCCCTCCCCTTGAACAAAATACGTCTCCCTTTAATCGAGTCTCGACTCCTTTGGAGTCTTCGTCATTTTTTACTATGCCTTCGAGCAGGGTTGACTCTTTTTCTTTTAGAGTTCTTTGTTCGACATTGTTTTAAAAAATGATTTTTTATATGCCTTCGAGCAGGGTTGACTCTTTTTCTTTTGGAGTTCTTTGTTCGGCATTTGAAGATTTACCAATCTATTAGTATGACTAGACTCTGATACAAAGTTTGAAATAAATGATTTTAAAAATTTAATAAACACCGTATCTTAATTAATTAAAGCAATTATTATGTATTTTTCATCTTATTTTAAGTGTAACTCTCTTAAAAAATGACAAGTGGCAAAATGTATATATCATGAACTAGTCTTTGTAATAAAATGTGCACATATATTTTAATTTAAAATTTTAAAGTTAGGATTTTTTACGGAAATATCCCGTTTGATAACTATTTTATTTTTTAAAATTCTTTTTTTTTTTTGAAAGATGAATTCATCATTTTCAGATGAATGTCAATATTTATTCATGCCTACTATATAAACAATAAAAAATTATTTAATAAGTCTATCACAGTCGAGTAACATTTTTATATATTAAGTATATTAGATGAAATTTTTTTAAATATTTTTGGGTTTCGTATTAATAATAATTAGGAAGCAATATATATATATACATATATTTTTTATTTTTTTTTAATTTATATTCATCACATGTATTAAAAAAAACATCCTAATATTCTAAAATAATTCTTGTCCCAAGTTGTCCTTTAATTTAATCAGCTCACAACTCTCTCTCTCTCTGTGTAAAAGCCTTGTATAAATACGAGGTTGCTCCCCCTTCTATCATGGCTACAACTCCAAACCAACACCTAAATTTGTAATCAAATCTTCAACCTTTTTTTCCTCAAACCATGCCTTTTCCGACAGCCATGAGATCCAAGAAGACAAAGGCCGTCGGAATTCCGACCATAGATCTCTCCGAAAGCAGAGCAAGAACTTCCAAATCCATTGTCGAGGCCTGCCAGCACTTTGGCATCTTCAAAGTCATCAACCATGGAGTTTCTGACCATGCCATTGCTAATCTTGAACGCCAAGCCTTTGATTTCTTTGGCCAAACGGCGCCCGAGAAGCACCGTGCTGGCCCTGCCGCCCCCTTCGGCTATGGCTGCAAAGCCATCGGCCCCAACGGCGACATCGGCGACCTCGAGTATATCCTTCTTCGCTCCGACCCTGCTTCCATTGCTGAAACCTCCGCCTCCATCTCCAACAGCCCTCTTGGTTTTAGGTACTTCTTAGCTAGAAGAAAAAAAAAATTGAGTTTTTAACTGAAACATTGATTTATGTCGACATGTCGTCTGATATCTTAATTTGATGCAGCTATGTTGTGAATGAGTACGTTAAAAGTGTAAGAGAATTAGCATGTGAGATTCTTGATCTGGTGGGGGAGGGTCTATGGTTACCAAACAAGTCTGTCTTCAGTAACCTCATCAGAGACGTCCAAAGTGATTCAGTTTTGAGGATCAATTACTACCCTGCAGCAGTCAAGCACACTGAAAAAAGTAGGGAACTTTCATCGAAATCCCACCTTTCAACTAACAAGGTTGGATTTGGGGAGCATTCTGACCCTCAGATCTTGACCATCTTGAGATCGAACGATGTCGATGGCCTCCAAATCTCCTTGCACGACGGGTTGTGGACACCTGTATGTCCCGACCCGTCTGCATTCTACGTCTTGATTGGTGATGCTTTTCAGGTAAATTCTATGTCATTCATCTGTAGATCAAAGTATAGAAACTATTATATGAGATGCACGTAACAGGCCTAGTATCAAACGAGACGTCGATTATTTACTTAAAACCTAAAGAACGAAACACGATCACGAACATTAGAAGCAAAAACATTTACAAAATGAGTTATTGAGACTTGTTCTTGTTTTTTATTAGGCAATGACAAATGATAGATTTGTAAGTGTGAGGCATAGGGCAATGGCAAACAACTCAAAGAAGGCAAGAATGTCAATCATGTACTTTGGGGCACCACCATTGAATGCATGGATAGCTCCTCCATCAGATATGATGCTCCCCAAGGACCAATCTCTATATAAGCCTTTCACTTGGGCTCAATACAAGAAAGCTGCTTATTCTCTTAGATTAGCTGACTCTCGTCTTAATCTCTTCAAAGCTTCTTAACAACTACTTATAGTTTGATTAGGCTAATGATCATGTTTATTAGGGTTTAAAAGAACACGTTCATTTGGGTTCAAAGCCAAATGCTTAAAGATAGGGGTAGTGATTGTAAATAATATATGTATTTGGATGTTGTATTCTATATCATGTATAGTCGAAACATCACGTTGATTCGAAAAAGTATCGACATATAGGTCTCTCTTTGATCTATTTGCCCTTAAACATTTAAATTTGTTAGGTTCTTGTTTTTGTTGTTGTTATATCGTAAAAATACCCTTGGACTTTACCCTAGGTTAGAAAAATACCTCTAATCTTTCAAAAGTTGCAATAATTGTAACCGTCCAAGCGGGCTATCATATATTGTCCTCTCCGGGCTTTTCCTTCTGGGCTTCCCTTAAGGTTTTAAACTGCGTCTGTTAGGAAAAGGTTTCCACACTCTTGTAAGAAATGTTTTGTTCTCTTCTCCAACCAAGGTGGGATCTCACATTAATACCCTTGACATTTCATAAAACGTTTCAAAACTACCATCGCAGTATAATCAGTTAAAATGCTAGACGAAAAATCGACTTGGCAGTGATTTGGAATGACCTAAGGTGATAGGGACGTTTGTTGCACGGATTAAGTTAGAAAGAATGGTGTTTCATTATATCAACTTCTCGTCCAAGACTCTAACAGGTATCTACTCCAAAATAATTTTAAAACGTCGATGAAAAGTTAAAGGTATATAGCAAATTTGAAGGAATAAGGGCATCTTAAATATGCATTCTTTTGAGGAAGGCCAAAATTGAACTGTTGGGACGGCAAAATGTAAACAAAAAGATTAGGTACACCTACACAACAATGACTTGCTACCAAACAATGACAAAACTAAGCTTTATCTTCTCGTTAGTTACTTAGTTTCCATCACATCTTAATGTATCAATTTATTTCCCTCAAACCATTCTATACAAAAGTGCTAAAGTTACAATCGACTCATCCCTACTCGTGGGACGAAAGAGGGAATACCTCGTTTATTTTTAAATGGTTATCAAACAAAGCGTTTTTTAATACCATGTGAGGAGAGAAGTAGAATTTGAATCTCCTCACTTTCTATACTAATTCTTATACAAGATGAAGTTGAGATAAGAGTACTAACTGGGACTATCACGCCTATGCCTAGTGATAATGATATATAATACAGAGGTATGAATGAATGAATGAATGAATGCCAATTTGTTATAGTAGCAAAATAGGATGTTGACCTTAGGAATCTTCTTCGACTTCGACCTCAGCATCGGCATCTCCCGAGCCATTCCATCATGAAATAGGTCCCCACTCCATCACAATCAATTGCTGCCTACACCACAAAAAACTAAGCCTCATTAATAGAG
>NC_036654.1:5750542-5795542 GCF_002806865.2 Cucurbita pepo subsp. pepo | reverse complement strand
AAATATTATTCACTTTGGCCCATTACGTATCATCATCGGCCTCACGGTTTCATATCTACTCGCGATGGGCATGAGCTGTTATACTGTTGATATGAACCAAGAGACATCAATCATATAATATTTTCTTCACATTCTTGCCTTAGATATTTGATAAACAAGAATCATTCAAGCTAGACATGATCGATCTTGCTTGTGGAGTGATTCGAATCTCAAACAATGTTCTTGCCTTGAGATATTCGATCAATGAGGTAATCTGAATCTTATTCCCCTTGTATTGATTCCTTATCTTATTATTTTGGTATCAGAGCTAAAAGCTCAAGATCGGATATATGTTTCCATTGCGTTTCTTCTCAATTTGATTTTTTTTTTTTCTTTTACCTTTCTTTTGTAGCATGGAAAATCCATACGACAATACTGACATTACTAATGCACGATTGAGAGAAGCACAACAATGAACCATGGAAAGACTAATTCGAGGAATAGAAGAGTTGACTGATCGAATAGGAAGATTGGAGATTCAAAATCAAGCACGACAGAGGATTCCACAACCTACGCCCTCAACCGATACATATGAGGGCGACAATTCTGATCACCACGAGGATAATCCACATGCGGTTGGTCATGGCTTGATGCGAGGGCGAGACCATGGAAGAAGGTATCATAATTTACAACAACGAGTTCCTTATGATGATAGAATTGATCGTAACGTGGGGAGCATCAAATTAAAACTTTCCAAGTTTTATGGCAAAACCGATCCAGAGGAGTACCTTGAATGAGAGAAAACGGTGGTGTCGGTGTTCAACTGTCGTAATTTTAGAGATGAAAAGAAGGTACTGTTATGCATTGCTCAATTCAAATAATATGCTCAAATTTGGTGGGATAAATTGATGTCTCTTGGTTCATATCAATTATCCTTGTAAACTAACACGAGTCATTTCATTATCTATTTGTCTTGAAATACTCGTAAGAATGAATACTATCTCGACAAATCAATATGGGTACTTTCAAAATGTTTTATCGTCATATCCTTTCTAGAAAGATTTCTTAGAGGTCATTCAACTTAAAACTGCTTTGAGTTAAGCACGATTAACTCGAAATTTTTATTATCGAGCCACTGAAAAGGAAGGTTCGTAGTATTGATGTTTGTTTATTCATGTACTCCTGCTTTACTCGGGTGATACAAAGATTTTAAATTCATCATTCATCGTTACATCAAAAGATTAATATTTCTTAAGAAATTAGGGTTATATAACCATTTTTTAATAAAAATTTTAATTAAAGTAATCGGGTTTTCACTTAATTTACTATTTAAATTAATCATGGTCAAACCCGATCATAGAAAAGATTCTCTTCAAGTAAATCTATTGGGTCTCGAGAAAGCTACTCAAAATCAATTCGCATCTTTTGATTCATTTGGAAATTAACCCTAATTGGAATTCGGAGTCACGTAATCAAATTGGGGTTCTAATCTTGACTTTTTAAACATCATCACTAAATTGTTGCTGCAAGAACCACATGTCTTCTTCATTCCATAACCCATTCTCCAATGACTCTTCCCAACCTATCAATTCGTTCATCGTATCCCCGTCGTAGCCTTGATCTGTTAGCACGACCATCTCGTCCTTCTCGCTTGTATCGTTCTCAACTACGTTTGAAACAGGCGAAACTTGAAGTTGGACCTGTGTTTGAACATACATAAATGATTAAGTTTTATATTGTAATGTATCATTTACTAGTTCTTTTAGAGATGAGATGTGATTTAACAACCTCGTCGGATATTGANATTTCTTCATTTGCATGGAAAATAAAATATATTAGAAAATGGAGTCTACAAAGATAATTATTATGGGTTCCATTATATAATCTAGAAAGTAAAGCATTAGAAAAGGCCAATATTTTCAAAGGCTTGGAACCACAATTTCCATTACCTTAATATTATATATTCACCTTAATATGAGTTGGTTTCAAACATTGCGGCATTTCGTGGCAACCAAACCCCAAAGTTGACTCGTTTGGTTTACCATGTAACGGTTCAAGCTCACCGCTACTAAATATTATTCACTTTGGCCCATTACGTATCATCATCGGCCTCACGGTTTCATATCTACTCGCGATGGGCATGAGCTGTTATACTGTTGATATGAACCAAGAGACATCAATCATATAATATTTTCTTCACATTCTTGCCTTAGATATTTGATAAACAAGAATCATTCAAGCTAGACATGATCGATCTTGCTTGTGGAGTGATTCGAATCTCAAACAATGTTCTTGCCTTGAGATATTCGATCAATGAGGTAATCTGAATCTTATTCCCCTTGTATTGATTCCTTATCTTATTATTTTGGTATCAGAGCTAAAAGCTCAAGATCGGATATATGTTTCCATTGCGTTTCTTCTCAATTTGATTTTTTTTTTTTCTTTTACCTTTCTTTTGTAGCATGGAAAATCCATACGACAATACTGACATTACTAATGCACGATTGAGAGAAGCACAACAATGAACCATGGAAAGACTAATTCGAGGAATAGAAGAGTTGACTGATCGAATAGGAAGATTGGAGATTCAAAATCAAGCTCGACAGAGGATTCCACTACCTACGCCCTCAACCGATACATATGAGAGCGACAATTCTGATCACCACGAGGATAATCTACATGCGGTTGGTCATGGCTTGATGCGAGGGAGAGACCATGGAAGAAGGTATCATAATTTACAACGAGTTCCTTATGATGATAGAATTGATCGTAACGTGGGGAGCATCAAATTAAAACTTTCCAAGTTTTATGGCAAAACCGATCCAGAGGAGTACCTTGAATGAGAGAAAACGGTGGTGTCGGTGTTCAACTGTCGTAATTTTAGAGATGAAAAGAAGGTACTGTTATGCATTGCTCAATTCAAATAATATGCTCAAATTTGGTGGGATAAATTGATGTCTCTTGGTTCATATCAATTATCCTTGTAAACTAACACGAGTCATTTCATTATCTATTTGTCTTGAAATACTCGTAAGAATGAATACTATCTCGACAAATCAATATGGGTACTTTCAAAATGTTTTATCGTCATATCCTTTCTAGAAAGATTTCTTAGAGGTCATTCAACTTAAAACTGCTTTGAGTTAAGCACGATTAACTCGAAATTTTTATTATCGAGCCACTGAAAAGGAAGGTTCGTAGTATTGATGTTTGTTTATTCATGTACTCCTGCTTTACTCGGGTGATACAAAGATTTTAAATTCATCATTCATCGTTACATCAAAAGATTAATATTTCTTAAGAAATTAGGGTTATATAACCATTTTTTAATAAAAATTTTAATTAAAGTAATCGGGTTTTCACTTAATTTACTATTTAAATTAATCATGGTCAAACCCGATCATAGAAAAGATTCTCTTCAAGTAAATCTATTGGGTCTCGAGAAAGCTACTCAAAATCAATTCGCATCTTTTGATTCATTTGGAAATTAACCCTAATTGGAATTCGGAGTCACGTAATCAAATTGGGGTTCTAATCTTGACTTTTTAAACATCATCACTAAATTGTTGCTGCAAGAACCACATGTCTTCTTCATTCCATAACCCATTCTCCAATGACTCTTCCCAACCTATCAATTCGTTCATCGTATCCCCGTCGTAGCCTTGATCTGTTAGCACGACCATCTCGTCCTTCTCGCTTGTATCGTTCTCAACTACGTTTGAAACAGGCGAAACTTGAAGTTGGACCTGTGTTTGAACATACATAAATGATTAAGTTTTATATTGTAATGTATCATTTACTAGTTCTTTTAGAGATGAGATGTGATTTAACAACCTCGTCGGATATTGAATTTGATATAGAAGTTGTAGAAGCCACATGAGAGTTGACCCAACTAGACTTGGAAGGTGATGAGTGGGTTGGGTCAAGATGTGATTGTGGTGGTTGAACGACATCGGAGTCAATGGCAATGGCAATGGCAGAAACTGAGTCGTTTGAGGCTTGGATTCGTTCGAGCAAACGAGGCATCCATACGTATCGCATGGTGTCTCGAAATTCCTTACTATTCACGTCATATTTGAGTTGTCTGGCTTGCTTTTGAACTCTCGTTCTCCAATAATTTTTTATCTCGTTATCTGTTCTTCCCGGTAAATACCGTGCTATTTTGGACCACCTATTCCAATTCCAAACCCATCACTTTTTCTCCACTTTACTTATTAAAAAAAACAATGAAAGTTCCCTTCTTGACCCAATAAGAAAGCATTCTTCATTAAAAAAAACACTTCATTTTTTATGTGGGTTATCAAAGAAAACTCCATTTTTCATGTGGGTTATTAAGAAAACTCCATTTTTTTATGTGGGTTATTAAGAAAACTCCACTTTTTATGTGGGTTATTAAGAAAAATCCTTTTTTTTAATGTGGGTTATTAAGAATAACAGTTGGATGATGAAAGTCCCACCTCTGTTTTTTAGGGAATGATCGTGAGTTTATAATCACTGAATACTCTCTCCATTGGTACGAGATCTTATGGGGAAGCATAAAGCAAATCCATGAGAACTTATACTCAAAGTGGACATTATCATACCACTGTGGAGAGTTGTGTTCATCTAACACAGAAAACTATACCCGATTATTAAGAAAAAACCATTTTTTTACGTGGGCTATTAAGAAAACTCCATTTTTTGATATGGGTTATTAAGAAACTCCATTTTTAACCAACACCCAAATGAAGAAAAAGAGTATAAATTTCAAAACTTGGATCACCCACCTGTTACCCAATTGAAAATGAAGATCAAGAATCAATAGCTGTTCTTGGAGGGTGATATTCCCACGCTTAACACTCGGCCTCAAGTAATTTAGCCATCTCAATCTACAACTTTTACCGCTTCGCTTCAAACCTACAACAAAACAACAAAAAAAAAAAAGTCAGCAAATTCTTTGTCGGAACTCCGACGAGGGGGAAGGATCAGAGACACGGACCGGCGGAGCGAGCGGCGGTGTTCCAGCGGCCTTCGCCGTGGGAATTAACGTAATTGAAGAGAATGGAATCCTCCTCCGCCGTCCAAGGGCCTTTCCGGACGTCCATGTTTTCCTCCAAAGAGATAGAAGAAAGGAAAGGCTATGAAATGACCACCTATCAACCTATATGCTTATATATACATGTAAAAGAGAGAAGGAATTTAGTTATATTAAGATGCTAATTAAGTGATTAATTTAATGTGATTAGTGCTAATATGTTTGAGTTTAAAGAGTGTTTAGTTAATGGAGTTGACCCTTTGACTTGTAATTTCCATTTGGAAAACTTGGGCAGGAGACTGATAATGGGATAGTATTGAATGGATCAACTTTACTATTTTTCTTTTTCTTTTTTTTGATATATATTGTTGCCTATAGACAATAACCTTCTCGTTTTTTTATCTGCTTGAACAGAGAGGCATTTCCATTATGGTCTTTACTTTTTAGCTTCATTTTCACAATGTAATATCACTTTGTGCCTGAAACTAGATACTAAGATGAAGGTGTTGTGCCTTAAAACGTATTTTTTGTCCTGTGTTTTTACTGTTGCAGATTCCAAAACTTCTGGTGCACAGAATGTTTCCTAATGCTCGATATTCTCTTTGGATTGACGGCAAACTTGAGCTTGTTGTGGATCCATATCAAATTCTTGCAAGGTACATCTGATTATCTGTGAACTTTACAACTTTATTGGAGGGTTCTGTACTCATTGAACTTTGTGATGCCATCACTCCTATTCTTCAACCTTCATAATTCCTCCTGTTGAGACATTAAGATGGATCCTATTTTCTTAGATGATACTTCTTGACAATTTCCCAATGTTGAGATACTTATTACCGTGCAATATATTACACGGACTAAATATTGCTCAATATCTTGTTACTTATATTTGCACGAATGAGCATTAGATTAACTTGATCACTGTGAAATCCAANTCTTAACCCGGCTCACATACCGCTCGACAGAGGCGAACCGTACTTTATTTAAAAAATACCCTTAAAACTCTTAATAGTGTTTAAAAAAATATCCTTAAATTTTAAAAAATTTCATTAATACCCTTCAATATTTTTAAAAATTCAAAAATATTCCTACTGTTAGTACTAAAAATTTAAAAATAACATTAATAACTAATAGATTATTGTCAATATATGGACGAAGATTTTCTATCTACACCTAATAGATTATCTTCAAACTTTTTAATGTTACTTTTGAAACGTCATGAATATTTTTGAAACCCGATACTATCAAGGGTATTTTTTTTAAAATTTTTTTTAAAAAATTTAAACGTATTTAAAAAAAAATAAAAAATAAGAGTTAATAATATGGTGTTAAAGTTATAAAAAATAAAATAAAAAAGGTTCTAAAATGGTTGTGTTAAAAATTGCTTAAGATTAAAGAAGAACATGTGAACATCTGGGAATCAATGGAGTTAATTATAATAAAGTTGAAATTTAATTCAAATTATGCTTTAAAATTTAGATTAGATTCGAATACCAGATCTTGGCTTATTACGTATTATCGTCAGTCTCACGGTTTTAAAACGTGTCTACTAAGGGGAGACTTCCACATACTTATAAAGAATGTTTCGTTTCTCTTTCGAATCAATGTAGAATATGACACTCATAGTCACAAATGAACTTCAGATTCGAGCGCTAATATTGATGCAATGAAAAGTAAGAACTTGATCGTTATCGAGAATTTACTTTTCAAATTCAAGCATATACATAGTCAAATTTCAAACAAATTCATGTTAGGAATCGATCCCAGAAAGCAAGACGGTGATAAATTGTTCTTTAACTTCCAGGATTCGACCAAATTCTCAGATGTTTTCCATCCAAAACTTAGCAATAATGAATTTACATGACGTTCAAAATCAACTTTGAATTCAATGAATTTGAAGCATCGTCGAAAACACGACTCGTAATTCAAAATATTTGGTATAATTTAGCCGAATCACCCAAAGTTTACCTTTTCTCTAAAGCATGTTAAATAAAGCACTAAAGTTAGATTAATTTTATGAAGTCTTAAAGACTAATGTAACAAACATACATTTAATATTTTAATGTGGATGGCACCACATATCTTGCCTATAAGGATATGATTCTTAATATATATATATAGGAGCGGTGAAATGCGTAGAGATCGGAAAGAACACCAACGGTGAAAGCACTCTGCTGGGCCGACACTGACACTGAGAGACGAAAGCTAGGGAAACGAATGGGATTAGATACCCCAGTAGTCCTAGCCGTAAACAATGGATACTAGGCGCTGTGTGTATCGACCCGTGCAGTGCTGTAGCTAATGCATTAAGTATCCCGCCTGGGGGAGTATGTTCGCAAGAATGAAATTCAAAGGAATTGACGAGGGCCCGTACAAACGGTGGAGCATGTGGTTTAATTCAATGCAAAGCGAAGAACTTTACCAGGGCTTGACATGCCGCGAATCCTCTTGAAAGAGAGGGGTGCCTTCAAGAACGCGGACACAGGTGGCACATGGCTGTTGTCAGCTCATGCCATAAGGTGTTGGGTTAAGTCCCGAGCGCAACCCTCTTGTATAATCTACTGATTTACTTGTTTGTTAATATGAATCAAGGAGAATCTATGATTTTCTGGTTTGTTATTAAAGTTATGATTTCATGGTTTGTTACACTGTAATCCTTATTATACATCTATAAATACATGAGTTCGTTACCCGTATATAGGTTACAGTGCTATTCAACCTAACATAACCGACTGATGATTGATATATTGACGTATTATTATGGATTATATAGTTCCTTTTCTTGTAATCCACATGGATTATATTCTGTCGCTATCCATTTAAACCAATTGATTTAATTTCAAAAGAATAATAATATTTTTAAAAAAAAAAATCCGTTCTTACCAAGGTAAACATTATCGTAACTTATAAAATACCCTTATTCGTTTTAACTTATTTTATCCCTCGGGAAGAAAAATATTCAGTATAATCATGTATAGTTATCATTTTCTAAACCATTAAACGTAGATTATTCTATACCCGTACAAACCCGTTAGTCACAACGTACTGAACTCTTTGATGAACAAGATTCTACTCCGTTGCATCGGTATCGGTCGCATTGCATTGAAATGATAGAAAAGAATTGAAGTATCATTGTCATCTAGGGGCAATGCCAACTCAAAAGGCTTAGCATTTGATGGGACGTAGAAGTTGATGTTTTGAAGTTTGATTCATTTAGCAGCCTTAGCTTTGTTTTGGTTATGATTATTAGCTCCTAAAAAAAAGGCTTTATTTTGATGTAACTATATAAAAAATTGATTAGCTTTTTTAGATTCCGTTCGAGTTAGCAACGTTTAGAAGTAAATTTGATATTGACGTATGATCTGTATGTGAATCTAGTTCGTAGGAGCTATGCTCTAAATCTTTGTCACGCTTGATACTAATAATGATAAGTTGATAAGATTTTTACGGTTTAAATTAGGGTTAACATATTAGGTTGAGTTGTGAAGAATCGTTGTCGGTCGTGTTATTAGGGTTGAGTTGTGAGAAATAATTGTCCGGTCGAATAAAAACAAGTCATGTTGCTCTTACCCACAGCGAACTTGTTAGGAAAGGCAGAAGGGAGCTTGACTGCAAGACCCACCTGTCGAACAGGGACGAAAGTCGGCCTTAGTGATCCGCTTGTCACAATCGCACTTTTGATGACAGCGGACTTGCGATTGTGCGGCACTCACTTTTCAACGAAAATTGAGCTAAGCCAATTCGTTCTTACGTTGCCTACAGCCAAGCGACGTATGCTCGAGCCTCTAGCCTCGGTTTAAGAAGAAGATTTTAGAAAATGAGGGCACAGAGAGATTTTTGAAAGAGACTGTTATATATTCAAGCAAGAGAGTAACAACAACTGCTCACAATATATAACTATTGGTAAGGAGAAGTTGACGGTGCCGAGTGGAAGGGTCGTCGCTCAACAGATAAAAGTTACTTTAGGGATAACAGGCCGATCTTCTGTTTATATGATTCGGTAATCTATTCAACTCAGACTATCTAATTCAAATTATAGATGTTGGGTTGGGTTGTTTTTTTTTTTTTTTTTTTTTTTTTTTTTTTTTTTTTTTNTTTAAAATTTGAAAATTTAGTTCGCTTTGTAGGTTGACATTTTTTTTGTCGAATCAATCCGACCAAACCTAACATAAGATTAGAACCTAACCCTATCCTACCTTAAAAAATTTAAGGTCGGTAACTAACATAAGATTAGAACCTAACCCAACTCAACTAAAAATAGAGGGTCGGACTGTGAACTATATTTAAGTTGTTTGGGTCACCAATCGAAAATCTCGTATTGATAAAAAAGATTTTTCCAACATAATCCGTACGGTCGTGGAACATGTTTTATGAACATAAACAGACAACGTGTAAAGTTTGAAGAAGCAAATCTGTTAGCTCAACCGCCCAAAGTTGCGTCTGTTTGTGGTAAACTCAGCTTATTTGAAGCTGTCTTCTTCAGATTCTCACTTTATTTTGTGCCTTTAGATCATCTTTTAAGAGCCTTTACAACTATTAATCATTCAATTTCTTTTTTAAATTATCCAATATTCGATATTTCAAATCTCATCGTATTTAATTTCCTTTGCATCACTACATACAAGAACTCTCAACAACGCAACTCTATTTACTCTTACTCTTGTTTCATATGAATCAAGTCGATTAGCGGACTAACTTATCACCTTTCCACATTCGAGTAGAGCACATCGTCGGCCTCTATCCTCCTGACAAGGGCAAACCGGACGCACGATCCAACCCATTACCCTCCTTTTAAAACCACCTGAACACCACTCTGCCATTCAACATTTTCGAGCCTTCTGAGAGTGTGAGAATACTGAGAGACGACAATACCTGACTCAAGTTCTATACCATATATTAGGAAATCATAGTATCTAATAAACAGTATGTCAATCAATAGACATTGTATTAAGAATTATAGAGTTTTTATGATTGAGCCACCGAAAAGAAAGATGTACTTGCATATAGATAACGACTTTCAATTATTTTAAAACTTTCTTAGTTATTCTATCCCTAAGATTCCTCTCGTTGGAATATAGATTCACAGTGAGGAAAGAGGTAAACTCAATCACTACTGAACCTTGAAAGGAAAGACTCGAAGAATAAGTGAGAGTGAACTGTAAGTCAATTCTCAAAATTCATTCGAGTTCACTATAAGTAAATCCTCAAGAGTCGAGTATACACCAAAATCTCATCTGGTCTCTATTTAGTATCAATCAATTAGTATCAAATAGAACAGACTACGAGAAACTTCTCTCCCATTCACGATGCATGTGGGGCAGAATCCTTCATTCATCTTCTAGTAATGCTGGTCTAACCAATGCCTCCTTTTGCACAAAGATGAATGAAGGATTCTGCCCCACATGCATCGTGAATGGGAGAGAAGTTTCTCGTAGTCCTGGTCTAACCAATTCTAGTTCTGTAGGGCAGAATCCTTCATTCGTCGTCTTGCCCTTCCAATTCTAGTTCTATAATCATTCTTCGAAACATCCACAGGCAGGGGTTGTCTTATAGCAATAAGATTCAATACATCTAGTAGACTCCAGTCTACCCTAACCAATCCTTTTTTCTCTTTGTCACTCGGGTGTCACATATATTAGATAGAGATAATTCAAAAATCTTATTCGTTACAAAATTAAAAGTTTCAAGAACTTATTCCGTTCTTTAAAAGCTACTAGACTTATTTTCAATAAGATTTTCTTTTCAGCAATCCATTCCAAATAATGAAAATGGTATTCGTACAAATATATCTATTTAAGAACATCATTAATTCGTTACATAAAAACAATGCTATTAAGTCGATAACATGAGAAAACACTTGCAAAATTTCTTCAATTATTCAGAATCCAAAGGCAACCTAGGAATCATGTCGACTAGAAACGAAACGAACATCGTATAGATCATCAGGTAATGCAACAAAAATGCCCAAAAACCAAGGGATAAATGACATGAATTTGAATTTCCAGAAGCAATCCAAGCTCAAAGCAAGCCATCTACGCCTGCAAATGAGGAAAAATAAACAGAAGCTGAACTTAGACTCTACTAAGAACTTAGCACAATGTTGTTTGAGAATAGATATTGTTGTTTACCTTGTTGGCAATGTTGTTTGAGAGCCAGTCGAGTCCTTCGTACAGCCCTTCACCAGATGTGGCACATGTGCTTTGAATGTACCTGAAACGAGATTTCGAGACATTGTAGTGTTACCTTAAAGTAAGACCTATAAGGATCCAAGCCCACCACTAGTAGATATTGTCCTCTTTGGGCTTTCCCTCAAGGTTTTAAACGCGTCTGTTAGGGAGAAGTTTACATATCCTTATAAATAATGCTTCGTTCTCCTCCCCAACCAATGTGAGATCTCACAAAGTCAACGAAAGAATTCGCAAGTGCTTAAGAGTTTGATGATAGTCAAACGTACCAGTGACGTTGTCGGAGGGAGTGAAGACCGAGCTTATCGGTGATCTCAGCAGCATTCATGGCATTGGGAAGATCTTGCTTGTTGGCAAATACCAAAAGCACAGCATCCCTCAGCTCGTCCTGTAAGTGCAATGCATGTTATTATCTAGACAACAAACTAGAATGAACACAATTATTTGTGGTAGCTTTTGCAAAAGCTATATCAAAGTCTGATAATCAGATCTTATTATGAGTACCTCATTCAACATTCTGTGCAGCTCATCCCTAGCTTCAACAACACGGTCTCTGTCATTGCTATCCACCACAAAAATAAGTCCTTGAGTGTTTTGGAAATAATGCCTCCACAATGGTCGGATCTTGGAACAGAACAAACAAACATCAAATCAGTGAAGAACACAAAGAGAACAACTAGAGATTATGAGGCTGTGGAAGTTGAAAAGTTGAAAAAGGACTGGCTAATGAAATCAATACTTATGACAAAAAGGCTCGGTACGACAAGGAAAAAGAGATGGGTCACACATGAAGCCATATCTTAATATATTACACGTTATCAATCAACATCGACGGATTAAAAACAATCATCTATCAAATGACATGCACACCATTCTCGAGGTTATTTATACTAAAATTGCGGGGAAGGCACCTAGAATGTTCAAGCAGAGAAAGTAGAAAAAGCCAACAACACAACGGGATGATTCAATGTACCTTGTCTTGACCCCCAACATCCCAGACAGTGAAGCTAATGTTCTTGTATTCGACGGTCTCAACATTCTAAAATGGCTAATGTTCTTTATGACTAAAAGGCTCGGTACGAGAAGGAAAAGAGACAGGTCACATGTGAAGCCATATCTTAACATATTACACGTTATCAATCAATATCCACGGATTAAAAACAATCATCTATCAAATGACATGCATACCATGCTCGAGGTTCTTTATACTAACTCGGGGAAGGCACCTAGAATGTTCGAGCAGAGAAAGTAGAAAGCCAACAACACAGAACGGGATTATTCAACGTACCTTATCTTGACCCCCAACATCCCAGACAGTGAAGCTAATGTTCTTGTATTCGACGGTCTCAACATTGAAACCTGCAGTCATTATTCAGTTATGCTTCTGATATCACATTCTCCATTTTCAAAGACATAATCACAAATAGTTTCTTTAACAGAAATAAGAACAACAATGTGCAGTGAAATCAAACAACGTCGTCTATGAACAGATCACTGTTTCTATCGTTATAAGAAAATCACATACCTGAAATCTAGTGGTTAACTATAAGAGAAAGGCATATAGCCTCTACTTAATGCAAAATTACAGGACATAGGTATTTAATTAGATTAATTATCCAATGTTGATCCATAAATTCATCGCCTCAAGAATATAACAACTCGATTTGTTATAATGATTTTGATTCAGTGAAATGATGATGCTGATGCAAACAAACAGGGAACTAAACAAGTTAAATAACCATGTCCAGTGCATATGATCAAGACACAAAGCATCAAATTGTTCTAAACAGAAAACACCAAATCCATCTTCATTATTCAATAAAATCAACAATTGAAGAGAAAAACAACGACTTACCAATGGTGGGAATGGTGGTGACAATCTCTCCCAGCTTGAGTTTGTAAAGGATCGTCGTCTTACCAGCTGCGTCGAGACCCACCATGAGAATACGCATCTCCTTCTTGGCAAAGAGCCGGCTGAAAAGCTTGGTGAAAGACAGCCCCATTTTTCACGGAAACTGAACACAATAACAACAAATCCGCATCACTAAAAAACAGAACAATTATCCATTAAAATACAACGACATCAGATACTTCAATCAGCCAAAATTGTGCAGAAAATCCAAAGTTCAAAAGCTCAAATAGTCCAGATTCAAAAGTAACTGCAATCAAGACCATAATGTCATGTTCATCCATACTTCAAACCAAAAATAAGCAATCGCTATAGCACAAAACAAATCAATAAAAAAAAAATCCCCAATAAGACGATCGATCCAGCACCAAGGAACCGTATCCACCAAGCAATCGGTTAAATACGGGCATTCCACGAAATCAATACAAATCCAGGTATAAACACGCCCAACGAAATTCAAAGGAAAGAAGGTTCAGATTAGATCCAATACAAAACGCCGAACCAGTGCAACAGAAATCCAGATCAGATAATAACAAACAATCAAAACGCACAAAAGATTAATCAATTCAAAAATCAAGCAGAGAAAAATAAGGAAATCACCCAGATCCAAGCAGGAGGAATCAAAATTAAGGGTAAAAATCACAGAATTCTTGACAGATCTTATAGAGAAATGAGAGAAGGAGTCAAATGAAAAACTTACAAGAATTAAAGAGAGCGGATTTGAGCGATCGGCCCCAAATAGAATGATAGATCTCTCTTGTGCAAGAGAGAAGCTGTCCTTAACGATCAAAAGCGCATTCGCAAATCATGAGGACTCTATTTTTATAAGGTGAAATAATTTCTTTTTTTTCTTTTAAAAATTGAATACCGTCATGACGTGAGGAAACGTTTGTTTGAATCCGTTGTTTGTTTTTTCAAATTTTCCGTTTGGTTCATTGACGCCGTTATAACGTTGCTTAGACTGTAAGTGCTGTTTGGGGAAAAAAAAATTCGAATCTCGGGTCAGTTTCTGTATCCGGAATTGGAATAGTTATTGATCCGTTTCCAAAAGACCATGCTTCCATCCAACGGTCAAATTAGAAATGTCAACCAAAATTATAGTTAAAATATTATTTACGTCATTTATAATATTATTCACAAAATTAATTTTTATATAAATTAAAATTTTAACAAGCTATTAAAAACGTTATTATTAAATCAGATGGCTTCCTCGTCTCCACGTCTTAGCTATCTCAACACTCATTCCTCGTTTCACGTTTAAACAAAAATTCTCCTTCCCGTTCGAGATAGGTTGACATAAGTTAAATGGACATCTCTAGCATAAGCATAAAAGTAGAGAGGAAAAGTCAGGTATAGTGTAGTGGTCTTTCTAAGCAAGCTTCTGGGATCTCTGGTAAACGCTCCTGATGTGGTAAATGGAGGATATTAAGAAAAGTAGTGAGTAAATGTTTCTCAAAGAGTCGATGAAGTGTAATAGCCCAAAAATAAATAAATAATAAAAAGAAATAATTATAAAAAATACGTCAAAATAATAATAATATTAATAATAAAATAAATAAATAACTAAAAAAATTACTTTAAAAAAAAACTTATTCATCTCTCTCCATTAACTTCTCATCCCGATCTCATTCTCTCTCATCAACCCACGCACAATATCACGATTAGTCAAATAAATATATATATATATATATATATATATATATATATATATATTAAGATTTGAAAAAAGTGAATGGGCTAAAAAGAACAGATATGATGTAGATTTATTGGAGAGAGATTTTGGTCTGTTACGACGGTAAATCCTATCTCAGATTTTCTTTTCTTTTATATTTATAGAAATTAAGTTAGAATCCGATCGGATATTCTTTTATTTATCCAATATTTTACCATAATAATCAGATCTCATCCTCCGAAGCTAATTAATTAGATTTTTGTTAAAATTAACAAATAATATCGGTTTAGAGAATGAAAATCTGTTTAAAAATAATTACAAAGACGGAAGATTGAGAGGGAGACAGTGAAGATTTAGTGAACATAATTTAAAAATAAAATCAGAAATATCAAGAGGAGGGTGGTAACTCCTTAAATTTTGTCTAGTAACTATAAATTCCCTACTACAGTAAAAATAGAAAATAAGATATTTAGTGAAAATAGTATTTTATATATATATAACGATCCAGACTTTTAATAATAGATGAATGTAGATTAGAGAAATAATTTTATAGAATTCAAACTTGAAACTGATGTCATGGGCTCACATAGGTTAACTTTGATTTCAAATGGCAGAATCGAACTTTCATTAAGTATATATTGGTGACACTCGTCTAAGGTAAGTGGCCTTACTATCGGCATGATTATATTTGATGTTGACACGTGCCCCGTGGTTATGTACGTGTCATATATATTGATATGTGTGGATTTTTTTGTAGATCGATATGCTTATGATATATTATGTATATGTTATGTTATGTATATGTTATGATATGTGAATTGTATGATAATAATTACGGTACAATGTGTTCAATGATATGTTTGAGATAGGATACGAGAAGGATGCACAAAACGAAATGTAACGATAGGAGTAAGATACGTTCATGAAACGTTAAAGTTGAGTTACATACTGAAGTGCTATGTATATGAGAGATTGATACAAGAATACGGTTAGATTATGGGTAGAAAGAGATAGGTTTGTGATAGATTGATAGAATGATAACATTATGACACGTTCCTGTGATGATATGACTAAAGTACATTCATGTAATAATATGGCTGTGATAAGTATAAGAACGTTAAGCCTATGATAAGTTAGGTAACGATGTGACCACGAAGTGTTTACGGCATGATATGATTATGATACATTGTGATGCAATATGTTATGGTATGATATGTATATGATGAAACGTTATGATATGTCTCTTAAATTGTGTGTATACAACATGATGTGAATGACATGAAATCACGTTAAATGACATGAAATATAACCCCGTTAGAATTATGTATAATATGAAAATTGAAAAATGAGAAACAATATGATATGAATGATGATCGTTATCTGAAACGATATGATATGTACATAATGCTAGCGGGGTTGTATTAAATGATAATGAAAACGGAAAAATGTTGGGACCTCATGCATTATGTGTGCTCATGCATTGGGGGATACCCCTATTCCATCACGAGGTTACAGACGCGTACATCCATTAGGCAGGCGAAATATCGTTATGTTTTACATAATGCTGCCGTGACAGTTACTAATTCTAATGGGTGTCGGGCAAAAGTTGAGCTACTAGAGAAGGCTTGCCCGACAAGAAAAGAGCCCAGCAGTGTGCGAACTGACTTGTGAGCCCATACTTGCATGTATGGGCCGTGGGTAGAATATATGGTACACATACAAGCTGCCTAATTAGAATGGTGTTATAGGAAAAAAAAATAGACGAAATGGGTCCCGTCATTCCATTCGCATGTTCTTGCATTAAACCTCAATAATGGGGTCACTTACTGAGTATTTCTTAAAATACTCAAGTCACGTGCTACCTCTATTTCAGGTTAAGACAAGACATTCATGTACGGCTGACGACAGCATCGCAACTCGAGACCATGATACATCATAAAGTAGTCATATTATTTTCTTAGACTTAGACTAGAATATGATGTTTTTTATTTAAACGTTTATTTATTTTATTTAGTCTATTGTATCGTTTTTAAAAGTGTTTTCAAAACACGTAAGTGCATGACAGTGTTTTAAGCTGAAAGGTTATGTTTTATAAAAGTTTAAACGAAGTATTTTCGATTCATGTTTATGAAATGTATACAGTAACAACCTTAAATTAAGTAGAAAATTTCAGGTAATTACAAGGAGAGAGACTACCAAAAATATATAGTGGAGGAGGAGAGAGCATCCTTATGGAGACTACTTGATCGATGATTTTGCGGCGGAATGTGACGGCGGCGAATGGCGGCACCGACGGTCATGGGGAGGACGAAGGAAGAGGAGAAAAAAAAAAACATTATATAATTAAAATATAAAATTCTAACTCAATTTTTACGAGTAACCCAATTTTTGAGTAACCCAATTTTTACTAGTAACCCAACTTTATTACATTAATAACTAAAATCTCATAAAATTCAAATATCAAATATTTACGAGTAACCCAATTTTTGAGTCGGTAGATTTAATAGAAAGATGTCAACCGAAAAATAAAACCACATTTTCGACTTTTTAAAAATTCTAACTCAACCCAAGCCCAAGCTTAAAAGAATAAATAGGTCAGGTCGATCAAGTTACCGAATCGTATGAAGAATTCTATTAAGGAAGTATCTCGATATCACACGTCATTCACCAGCTACCTACAATATCTCGTAATTCAACCATTAATATGAATTAAATTACTAAAATGCCCTTATAACAAGTCCATATATATATATATTATATTATTAAAGAATTAGGATTAAAACTCAATTTGGATTTCTTGCAATTTTAAAAGTTACTATTTTAATACTAAAATTTTGTACAAAAGAGACGTTCAAAATTTTTCTCTGAAATTAAAAATTTCTATTTAATTAATTAATTAATTAATATATATATATATTTTTTTTCACAAAAGTCCTTAAAAAATGTCGAAAAATAACTACAGAGACAGATTAAGATCCAAAATATCCTCTTCGTTCTTTACTTTCTTCTTCTTCTTCGCCGCCGCCGCCGCCTCTTCCTTCGCCGGACCTCTCAGCTGAAACTCCTCATCGAAATCCTCTCTTTCAAACCTCGGAATCCACGCCGACCGATTCTCCACCGTCTTCATCTTCCTCTTCCTCATCTCCGCCGCTGCCGCTTTCTCGCCGTCGCAGCCGATCATCAACTCCTTCCTCCGCTGATCTCGCATTTCCTTGAAATTCCTCACCAGAGCAAAGAACGCCTCCATCTTCATCTCCTCCTCCTCCTCCTCTCCGTCTACGGCGGCGACGGCGACTCTCTTCCCCGTCGGCTTCAAGCTCTGCTTTTCCATTACCAAATCTCCTCGATTTCTCGTACGAGTTGGGCTCGAGTTATTTATAAGGTGGTTGAAAGACGATAATACCCTCCAGAAGTACACACGTGGAAGAAACTCAAGGGGAGTCGTTGCGGGTTTGTTTGAAAACTTGAAGAGCCGAGTCAGCTGACTGGGTTTTGATTACGTAAGCATAGTGACGTCAGGACATTTCTAGGCTACATGCGTATCACGTTGGGCCCACAGCATTCATTCACCGATTGTGACTTTCAACGCCGAATGAGTTGTTAAGCAATAAAAATACTCTGTACTTTGATTGGTTTTCAATTTTATTTTTATTTTTATGCTTTTTCAAAATTTTAATATTCCTTTTTAAATTTAAAAAAAAAAAAAAAAAAAAAAAAAATTCTTATTTTCAAAATTACTTAAAATTTTTATTAATGGATTATTATTACCGTCAAAATTCTTGACATTATTGCATAGTCAAAACTATTCTTACGAAAAGTGTTACATGATAAAGACGTTGAATGTCCACGGGATTGACGTATTGAGAGGTTATGTCAATGTTTTGCTGGGTCGAGGATAAAAAGTAAAATGTGTCTTTTAGTTAGGGGTGTATAATCAACCCGACAACCCGACAACCCGGACCAACCCAACCCGAACTATAAGGGTTAGGTTGGGTTGGATTAGCATTTTGGGTAGGGTTGGGTTCATTTTTCTGAACCTGAACTGAATCGGTTCGGTTTCGGGTTCATAGGCAGAACGCTCGAGTTGACCCGAGCCAAATAAAATATATAGAATTATTATGAAAGAAGATTCTTTCATATTAATGGGTTTGCCAAAGTGGTACTGACGTATTTAGTTGTCTTTAATTTGTTACAATTTTTAGCTCGTTATTTTTTATTGATTTTTTTTTAGTTAATTGTGTTAGTTGATTTTGAATTTGTTAGGAAAAGAGACCATTATAGATTATAAGCAAGGAAAAAGGATCTTGATTGGTGTCTTATTTATTTACACGCTATCTTTATAACAAAAAAATTAAAAAAAAAAATAAAAAAAATTGTCANGTCAATAAGTGTTGTTTGAGAACTTTTAATATATTTTATTTAAGATTGTATCCGAATTAATTATAGATTGTGGATAAATAAAACTTAAAAAAAAAATTTGACAACCCAACCCGAACCCAACCCGAAAATAGAGGGTTGGGTTGGGTTGGGTCAAAAAAATCCCCCAACCCGACCCAACCCGGACCATGTACACCCCTACTTTTAGTTTATGTCAATGTCTAAGAAGACTTATTCCGACCCTTTTACTTTTATTGGAAAAAGTCTTAATTAAAATTTAATTAATTAATTAAACTCTACTCTATTTTTTTACGTTATAAAATTCATATTAACTGCATTGAGTATAAGCTCAAGAGACATAAGGGTCCTAACCATACTTCGGCTCGTGATCAAATCTATAGGCACTTAGAATAAGTACATGTTCGAGTATGATTGACCAACTACTTATCAATTCCGATTCATTTCAATATGAACGAAAATGTAATAGATTCAGTTCAATTGACAAAAAAGTACCGAACAAGGGAATATATTGGTAATGGATTGAATAAAATAATTTTTATTTTAACCGTAACATAGAACAAAGTTTAATTTATGCTATTTGTAACTAAAGATTTATTACTAGCGAGTCATGGCAATTGCGCTGATCAAAGCAACTAAAAGAATGATCGAAATTAGTTCAAATGGAATAAAAAAATATGTTGATAAGTGAATTCCAATTTGTTTGACTATTACTACGATATTCCCAACTATCGGATTTTCGTCGAGACGTAATTAAAAGTTCTATGTGTGGTAAAAAAACGTAAAACAGGTATTTGCAAACCGCTTCAAGCAAATGAACGTTAAATTAATAATGGATTATTATTAAGGTAAAAAATTCTTGAAATTATTAATTTTTTATGCATGTTAAAACTATTCTAACAAAAAATATTGATAAAGACGTTCAATGCCCACGATGTGGAGAGAAAAAACGATTGATGTATTGAAAGGCTATGTGAATATTTTGGAGGATAAAAAGGAAAATGTGTCTTTTCAACGACTATAAAGACTTATTCCGAAGCTTTTACTTTTATTGGAAAAAGTCTTAATTAAAAATAAATAAATTAAACTCTACCCGAGTTCTTGCTCTCCGACAATATTACATATGTGTATGTATATGTATGTGTATATATATATATACATACGCGCGTGGACGTGGATGACATCAATCTAGTACAAATACGGTAATTTTAGATTAAAATGGAAATTCAAAATTAAAAAATAATTAGTTTTTTTTTTTTTTCATTATAGTGTATTTCTTTGACAATATTCTTTAGATTAATATTCAAAAAAAAAAAAAAAAAAAAAAAAACAAAAANTATTTTACTTGGTTGTTAGAAAAATATCTTTTATTATTATTGTGTTTAAAAATTAATTAATAAATATTAAAAAAAAGTTAATTAATAAATATATATAATATATATGTATTATGTATGTATATATATATATATATAGGTATATGTATATTTATTATATTAAATTAAAGAATTTCATAAGACAAGGAGATCGATGTCGTCGTAGCTAAAACTTTCATGTATGTATGTATTGTATGAAGGTTAGTGTAACGGAGGGCTTCATTGCATGAAGCTTTATAGTCAGGGGTGACACAGCTTGTTTGCCTTTCTTTTTTCTTTTTAGTGCGTTAGGGTCGTTCGAGCAAAAAACCAAGTTGCATACTGGGGGGTGAACCTTAGTCCTTCAGACCTTTCAATCTTGCAACTTTAGTAGCTCGGCGCTCGCATGCTTCAAGGGCCTAAAGTTATTTCTTTAAAATTGAAAAAGCTTTTCAGACATTCTGCGTAGGAGCTCGAAAACTACGAAAAAAACACAGAGCTGTGAAATTGGTGTGGCGAGGTATTGGAAGTGTTCGGCGAATCGAGAGAAAGACAAAATAAAAGAGCATCGTGTTATATTGAACGAGGTAGGTAGCTTTCACTAATGAGATATGGGTTCGAAGGACATTGATATTTTGGGCCTGGATGTCGGCCCAATTACATAACGGGCTGTTTAAAAGGGCCCATACATAAATATGTCTTATTTTATATATGGGTCAACAAAAACTATATAATATATTAATATTATAAAAATAAGGTAAGATAAACGTGTGACATTCTTATAAATTAGTCAATTGATCACAGAATTTTAATCATATGACTAAAATCAAGAATTAGATTCTTTACCATCAAATATTTAATTTTCCCTAAAGGCGGGTTATATATATAGATTAATTCACGGGTTACAGTTTTTTAGGTGAGTAAATCCGACCCATCTGAAAATAGGGTTATAACACAGTCCTACTCGTAACTTACTTTTAAGATTATTATAAAAATTAAAAACATTTAACTTCTGTATCCGATGCCAATGATTCACTGTGACTTGTGAATGTTTAATATTTAAATTTTACGAGATTTTAAATGTAATTTTTTTTTCCGAAGAATATGATACAAGAATGATTGTTATACACTCCTCCTTAGTCAAATACAATATATATATATATATATTAATAAATATTCGAAACCTATAGTTTTTATAATTGAATTTATTATTATTATTATTCTTTAAAAAATTTAAATTTCATAACGTAAAAGGAGATGTGTGAATATATTTGATGGAGAATCATTTTCCCAACACTCAACCTTGAGGAATTGTCACTGACTTATCCAATAATTTTCGAACACGTGTCAGATTCCTTTCTTTTTTTAATTCACTATTTCACCAATTATTAATAAATTCCTTCACATTATCCATTAAATTTATTACTTTCCCTTTTTTTTTTAAAAAAAGAAAATAGAATAAAAAACGTGAATAACTACTATTTTAATTTTAAAAATTAAATAAGGCCCACCGAATAATTAAATATTAATTTGCTACATGCGACAATTTATTTTTAAATTACTAGTAATTATTTTTATTATTAATTTACATCTCGTTACTATGTTTTATTTAATGAACATGATAAATGATACATTTTATTATTATTATTATTATTTTAATTTCTCTTTTTATTATTGGGGTTTGCATTGATATAATTTTGAAAGTGGATCATATTTTTAATAATTTATTTTAATTTTTAAAGTTGACGTGGACAGAAATGTAATTAAGATGCCACGTGTTGGATGGACATACACACGTCACTGATTTCATTTCCTCCACGTTTTATCTACAAAAATATCTCTCACATAACTACTTTAAATTTGTTCCCATTCTATTTCAACAATTTTCTTTTTCTTTTTCTTTTTTTCCTTTTTCCTTTTTTTCACTCCAAAAAGTAAAGAAAATAACCATTGAAATTTCTATATAATTTTTTATTTATTTTTGTTTTTATTATGTCCTCAAAAAGACAAAAAGAAAATTTATTCTATATATATATATAATTTTAAATTCGAGACTTCATAAATAATTTTTATAATTTAATAAAATATTTATAATTAATATTTAAGGTAACACTATTTATAAAATTATATTGAATCATGAATTATAACTTTTAAATACTCTTGAAAATTGAAAGTTATTTTTTAAATAAAATATTATTGATAAAAATATTAATAAAATTTTTAAAAATTCGAAGGTATTTTTAAGATAAAGTATAAAGTTTGAGTGTATGTATATAGATTTATTTGTGCAACCTAATTGAACCATGCTAACCACTCCTTGGGCGACACGTGGCCGTTAAAAAAAAAACCCGGTTTATTGGAACCGGGTCGAATCGTGGGCCGACCCTGAGTCCTCATTCCACCAGATTTCTTAAATAATTGTTTGGCATATTAATAAAATTTTAGAAAAAGTCCACGGGTCAACCCATAACCCGTTCTTTTTAAAATAAATAAATAAATAAATATTTTAAAAGAGAGGCGAAAAAAGTCAACGAAGTTAAAGCAAGGGTGTTTAAGTAATTTCATGAAGCCAAGTGTCGATGAGGAAACGTTAACGTGGCTTCACAGGCAAGTCTCTGTAACGGCGTTACGTGCTCCGTCTCCTTCCACGAATTTACTCCCTCCCGCGGCGGCTCCCACTATATATCCCTTCTTCATTGCCGACTTCTTTATTACTGAAATTTCCTCATATCATTATTCTCAAATTTCCATAGCAGAGAGAGAGAAAAATCCGATTCCAACTCCAACTTACATTTCTGCAGATTATAGCGATTTTGATCTCTCAGTTGAAGAATCTGATTTTTTGGTAAATGTAAAAATGGTGGCTGAAACTAAGGTTGTTGTGTGTTCGAAGAGCCTCCCTGTTTTGGAGGTCCCTTATTTCGGTAAAGAGGCTCATCTTGTTGATGAAATGAAGTCCATCGACGGTGCGATTCCCGTTGATCCGACTCTCGATCGTGTTCGCGCTTCCGAATCGGTTTGTTCGAGTTCTCAATCGGTATGTTCTTCTTCTTCTTCTTCTTCTTCTCAGGGGTTTTTGTTTGTTTTTGGGTATAGAAACAGTGATCGTCATGATTTTGTTTCTGTAGCGATGGTTTCGGTATGTGTGCGAGTTCTTATGATGTTTAATTCTTCAGGATGTGAAGCAAATTCCAGATACCGACGTCGATTCGATGGAGCAGAGGGAATTTCCAAGTCTCCGGTCGGGGAGCTTTGCTGATATTGGACCTAGGAGAGACATGGAGGATGAACACATAAGGATTGACGATCTGTGTTCACAGTTAGGCTCGCTCTTTAAGTTTTCTAAGCCAAGTGGTTTCTATGGGGTGAGTTGTTGAGTTTCTTTGTTTAGTGGGTTGCCTTGTTTGTGTAGCTTTGGATGTCATTATGACTTGAGTTTGCTGATCTCAGGTGTTTGATGGACATGGAGGACCTGAAGCAGCAGCTTATATAAGAAAGAATATTCTTAGACTCTTTTTTGAAGATGTTAGGTTTCCTCACATGCCTGATGTTGATGAACTCCGGCCGGAGGAGATTGAAAATTTCTTACGAGAAGCATTTCTTCTGGCCGATCAAGCTTTGGCCGATGATTCTGGTATTAGTAATTTGTCTGGGACGACGGCCCTCACTGCTCTTGTGCTTGGAAGGTATGTTTTTCCAATTTTATGTAATCATCCTTCATGAGCCCATCTTTTAGGTTGTAAAATGAGTCCCCTAGGCTTGATAGGGAGAGATTTCCCCCACCCTTACAAGGATAGGATATTGACAGGGAGAGGTTTCCACACCCTTACCAGCATTACTTCGTTCTTCTCTCCAACCAAGGTGGGATCTTACCATCTACCTCCTTGGGCCAGTATCCTCACTGGGCGGTCTGGGCCAGTATCCTCACTGAGCGACACCGCCCGTTGTCTGGCTCTAATACCATTTGTGATAGTCCAAGTCTACCGCTTGTAGATAAAACAAGTCTACGGGGAGAGGTTTCACACTAAGAAATGCTTCGTTCTTCTCTTGTGGGATCTCACAATACCTGATGTCAATCTCTGTAAAATGTAGTCTGGTGTTGCTGCCTTTCGGTAATCTACTCATACGAATTCACTGTCTTTTAGATGATTGTGTCCGGCCACCTTGTTGGGTGGTACTGCATTGTTCATTTTGGTTGGGAGAATCCAAAAGTTGGTGGTAGTTTTGTGGCTGATCATGGTTTTATTGGTTTTTGTTGACCTACTCATACGATTATGCTGTCTTGTTCCTGGTTTCCACTGTCTATTTAGATTATCATCTCTAGCCACTTTGTAGAATAGCACTGCATTGTTCATATGATTGGGAGAACTCACAAATAGGAGGTAGCTAGCTATGTTGTTGACCATATGTTTCTGTTCTTCAGGCTTCTAATGGTGGCTAATGTTGGAGATTGCCGGGCTGTTCTTAGTCGGAAGGGAGAGGCAGTAGATATGTCTCAAGACCACAGGCCAATTTATTCACCGGAGAAGGAACGAGTAGAAGAGTTGGGTGGCTTCGTCGACGGTGGCTATCTTAACGGCCTTTTATCAGTTTCCAGAGCCTTGGGGGATTGGGACATGAAGCTCCTCCCCCATGGTTCTCCTTCACCCCTCATTGCAGAACCAGAATGCAGGCAGGTGGTTCTAACAGAGGAGGATGAGTTCTTAATCATAGCCTGCGACGGGATTTGGGACGTGATGTCGAGCCAACATGCAGTCGATGTAGTTCGCCGGGGACTTCAGCGACATGACAACCCTGAGCGTTGCGCTCGAGATCTCGTCCTGCGGGCTTTGGGACTAGACTCATTCGATAATCTCACCGTTGTTATTGTTTGCTTCTCTAGTTTCCATAGGGACAACTCTCCACAACCACAGCAACGAAAATTGAGATACTGCAGCCTCTCTGCTCAAGCCCTTTGTAGCTTGCAGAGATCGTTGGATAAGAGTGGATGCCAATGAGTGTACCACTTCCTGTAACAACTCGCAATCCCATTTATTGTGATGTAAATAATTTTTTGAGATTAAGAACATATATATAACCCAATAAATCAGGTGGACTCAGAATATTTTTGTAAAGTACATTAATTTCTTATTGAAACAGATGATTGTATTCAAGTATTGTGTTCAAGATTTTACATTTGTCAATAAGAGTATCTGGTAAAAAATGGTGATATCCATACCATATGACACAAATACCCGTCATCAAGCCGTTTGGTATTTCTTAGCAAATGTGGCAAAGCTTTCGAGACCTCGTTTAAGTAATCTCTCAAGCAAAGGTTGCAATGCCTGCATTTGCAAAAATCATACGAATATGAGAATTTTGGATTGTGTTCTTCAAGAATCATGATTGATTATGTGTTTACAAGCTAATAATTGGCTAGAAAGCTTACAGATGCCACTGGAGATAAAAGAGGTGGAACTTCATAAGAGACAGTCAGCTGAAAACGACCAAACAAGAAAACTAGAATAAGCGCATGATTACCCGACACTGTGTATTACGTTTAATCTACTTTTTCAAGCACATGATTTCATTAGGTGGATCAAAATGTAAAGATATCTCCAATAATTTAACCAAAAAGGATACAAACATGTCAATTGGGGCTTTGTAGGCTTACTTCTACGAGGCAAGATGATGGGCCTTTTGGATAAAATCGAACAACACCTCTGCAAATGAAACAAAGATTTAAAGGCCTCAAGATTGTGTTATGATTCAGAATACACTCAGAAGAACAAGAAAACGGCAGAGGGTGACCCTATGGAACGAAGTCAAGACCCCACATTGGTTGGAGAGGAGAACGAAACACCCTTTATAAGAGTGTGCAAACCTTTCCCTAGCAAACGTGTTTTAAAAACCTTGAGGAAATCCCGAAAGGAAAAGTTTAAAGAAGACAATATCTACTAGGAGTGGGCCTAAGCCGTCACAAAACAATTCACAAGACACTAAGAATGGTTTTGAAATAAAATTTTGGAGGTACCTGTTTGGAAGACCTTCGAGAGACCGCCAATGGATTTTTTGATTGAGGGTCGGCTGTAATATTATCGGATAACAGTTTAAGGACAAAAAAATTATTGAAATGATGGATGTTAAATGGAAGGTTCAAGGAATAGAATTGTTTGCCTGCAAGTTCCGAGCAAGCCAAGAGAACTCAATATCTTGACCAAAGGCATTGTATTTTAATGACCACCGTGATAAAGTAGGATTATCTTCCAAAACCTATAAACAGTACAGAACAAGTTCTCAAATTGTGCAATCTATCTGATAACTAAAAATTGCTTAACTGTACCAAGATTTAAGTGTTGGCAGTAAACAAACATGGCATATTAGACATGTGTTAGGACACTGAACTTATTGGACACGTATTGTACAAAGTGAACGTGGGTCTAAGTCCAATATTTGTTAGGTACGTATCGAACACCGATTCAACGTACAAGACAAAAATAGTAATCTATGTCAAAAGTAAGAACATTTGAGAGCAAAATACATCAAACTCTAAATACAATTTTTTTAAGACTTTGACTTTCTATGTAGTGTAAAAAATAATATGTATTAATACATCGTTTTTGCTGTGTCTGTTTCTTAGAGTTTTAAAAAATGACATGATTGTGCCAATGTCATGTGGTGTCTGTGTTTCATATCCATATTTGTACTTCTTTAAGCCTACCTAATGGTTTTACATAGAAAGCACGTGCACCCATGGGAGGACTACAAATGATCAACTTAACCAAGACCAAACGTCAACCGAAGTGACAACAAAAAATATTGTACCCATCTCTGACCAAAGCAGATATTGTCCTCTTTGGGCTTTCCCTTCTGGGCTTCCACTCAAGGTTTTAAAACGTGTTTGCTAGGGAGAGGTTTCCACACCCTTATAAATGATGTTTCGTTCTCCTCCCCAACCAATGTGGGATCTCACAATCCACCCCCTTTCGAGTCCCAATGCCCTCGCTGACACTCGTTTCCTTCTCTAATCGATGTGGGACTCTCCAATCCATCACCCTTCGGAGTCCAGTGTCCTTGCGCACACCGCCTTGTGTCCACCCCCCTCGGGTCTCAGCCTCCTCGTTGGCACATTGCTTGGTGTCTGGCTCTGATACCATTGTAACAGCCCAAGCCCACCACTATTAAATATTGTCCTCTTTCGACTTTCTCTTCCAAGCTTCTCCTCAAGGTTTTAAAACGCGTCTGCTAGGAAGAGGTTTTCACACCCTTATAAATAAGGTTTCGTTCTACTTCCCAACCGATATGGGATCTCACAGGCAAAGCTCATCGCTTCCTATTCATTCATTTTGTTGCAGAATCATTATAATACCAATTGATTATGGAATTAAATTGTAAGTTACTAGATGTTCCAAGGTTTGATTCTCTCCCAAAATATAGGCTATTGCCAGCCCATTTTTCTCATCTTTCTTTCTTCTATCACTTTGCACATAAACATAGACCTGCCCCTCACTTGCATTCACTCACATAAGAGACTTTCATAAGAAACTACTCTAAGGCTCACAAACTTTTCTCCTCATATAAGCAAAACAAGTTGAAGGTTTCCTTCCATTATACAATATTGCTCGAATGCATCTTCAAGTAAACATGGAAGATATTTTCAGGATCAGTAATCAATCAACTTGAGATTGAGTAATATAGCTAACCTTCACAGATGAAATGAAGGGCATCCATTTGGGAATGGCTTCACGATCTGAGTAGCATTTATAAGCAACCGAGGCAGGAATGTCTACTTCCATCTTGGCCCTGCATTCATCACATTTCCTGGTTATACCAACAAACCTACAACATTCTAAGAAACTCAGAGAACATCATTCAGGAAGAACTTCACCGCAATCAACATCAAATCATCAAAACAATATGCAATAGCCAAACCAATCCAGCGAAGAATTAGGAACTTTTTGAAGTGAAACCGAAATCCAAATCCAAATCCAAATCCAAACAAGCAATTGCAAATAGAGAATCAATAAACCGAAACAACATGGAGAATCGAGAAAGAAATACTGTATTTACGTGCAATTCTGCCATTCCATCACAGGGGAGACGAATTTAACTCGAGGGGAAATGGGGTTTCTGCGGCACTTCGAAGAACCCCGGGGGATTCTGAAGAGGAGCTTGGGAAGAGATAGTGACCTCGAATTGATGGTTCTGCGAGTGGGAATCGCCATGAATAAAACGCCATTGCTCCTTCTGATCGATCGATGACTGAGATTCAGAGTGTTTGGATTCGAATTACAGGTGAGAGCTGCAAGTGACATACTGAGATTTGAAATTCGTGAAGAAGAAGAAGAGAGCGACTGGACAGAAAGGGAGTGGTGAGCAGAGAGTTGAGGGCACCAAATGCAAGAACAGCCTCTGAAAATCTCTCCCTCTTTTCAGAGCCACAACAATATCAAGGCCGTCAGAGACGCAGACGAACGAAGACTGGAAATGATTGGTGAAATGGTGAAACCCAAAAAAAAAAAAAAAAAAAAAAAAAAAAAAAAAANTTTTTTTAAAATATATAATTATTAATAACTAAACCATAATTAGTTATAATTATTTTATAATTTGATTGAAATTGTTGATTTAGAAACTATTAGGATAAATTCTTTAATTAGAAAATAAATTTGGGGAAAATAAATCAATTTTTAATAAGCAAAAATTAATAAAATACTTCCATGAAAAAATAATTTAATTAATTATTTAAAATTCCTCGAACTAATGTAAGATTTTACTATTTTTTTTAATATAAAACGTTTTTAATGCAGAATTAGAAGCTCTTAGCACACCTCCCACACTGGTATGATATTGTCTAAAAGCTCTCTCTTAGGAATCACGACCCTCCACAAGGTTTTAGGTTAGGAATCACGACCCACCACAAAACTCTTTGTTAGAAATCACGACCCACCACAATGGTATGATATTTTCCAGAAGCTCTCTATTAGAAATCACGACCCTCCACAATGGTATGATATTGTCTACATTGAATATAAGTTCTCATGGCTTTATTTTCGGTTTCCCAAAAAGTCTTGTACTAACGGAGATGTATTCTTTACTTATAAATCCCTGATCAACAGCTGCTGCATGGAAAGGTGGCTCTTATAAGTAACATGATCATGTCGTAAGAAATGAAGGAAAATGTCCAATCTAGACTCCAAATTTTGTTCTGAATTCTAGACCTGAGTAGTTATAATAAGTAGCCTAATTTGAAGTTAAGTTTTATCGATCCCTCAAGTTTGAAATTGATTTGTGATATTTTATTTGTGAGATCTCGCATCGGTTGGAGAGTAGAACGGATTATTCTTTCTAAGGATGTGGAAACCTCTTTTTAGTAGACGTGTTTTAAAACCGTGAATCTGACGTCCTTATCATTAGGGCTAAGTGTTTTTACCTTTCCTTTAGTCAAACGTTAAGTTTCTTTACAATTTTACCAGTTTAGGTTGCATGTTTAGAATCATTCAAATTTAACACGTTCGATCTTACTTGTAGAGTGATTCGAATCTCAATCAACTGTTTTTGTCTTGAGATCTTTGATCAATAAAGTAATCCGAAATTTACTTCCTCGAGTGATTTCTGAACCAAATATTCTTATCTTTTCTTTTAGTTAAATTGACATATGTCATGACATTAGACAGACATTCGATGTCACCAAGGTTTGTTTGTTTTTATGCTTCAAATCTAATTCCTTAAAACTAATCTTATCACAATGTTTGTATAAAAAGTTAGCTGCCGGCTTGCTCTCTCTTTAGCAACCTTAGATGAAATCGAAGTTTTCATACGTAGTTTGTATCGATCTTTTAATTTCTTAAAAAATATATTAATCTCGATAAACGAGATCCAAGGGTGGAGAGGTGCGGAAGCTCTTCTTCAGTTGAATTGCTCGAGATGCATGCTTAAAGAGAATAATATCTTTCTTATTTTTCGAGGGTCTAATGCACCGAGAACTATAGCTCTGAAAAGGGTCTATGGATCAGGTCGTATATTTCGAGACATCTTTTGCTATGACCCTACATGAAAAGGGTCTTCGCTCTTCTCGTGTGGTTCCTTTACTACCGTAATAGCTCGATTCTCATAAAAAAAAAAAATTGTAATAATTTCTATTCTTAACGGGCCGTAGAGATTTTTCTTAGTTCAATAATATGTGAGGTTGAATTAGTTCAGTATATCATGTTTTAACCAGCTTAGTTAAGCTCAAATTGGTGCAAAAAAAAAAATTGTTAATCACATGATTAACATCGATGATATAAACCAATCCAACTCGTAAAATATCTACTAGATTAGTAGAAACTCAATAAGAAAAATCGAAAGAGTACAATATCTGTTAGCGGTGGGCTTGAGCTGTTACCATCCAACTCGTAAAATTCGAACAAAACAAAGAGAAAAAGCCAAAAGCATACGAACAAGAAAGCCTCCTTATATAATATGCAGCCTTTGTTAACATAAGCTAGATTAAGGTGACCATATAAACTCCCTATCTTCATCCTTTCTTTAAAATTTAGGTACCAAATATGAAGGGAAAGTTCAAAATGCTGAGTGATTTGAGTGGAGAAGCAAAGCTTAAAGCTCTGTTAATGGTGGGCATAGTAATGGCATCCAAAGTTTATTGTGAAGAGCTCGAATTAGGGTTTTACCGTCAAACATGTCCTTCGGCCGAACGCATCGTGAGAGACGCAGTGGAAAAGGGAGTCGCTATCAACCCTGGAATGGCTGCTGGCCTCATTCGTTTGCATTTTCATGATTGTATCGTTCTTGTAAGCCCATTTCTCGTCCCTTTTCTATCTTTCCATGGTTTATTTTGTAACCGTTCAAGCTCATTGCTAGCAAATATTGTTCACTTTGACCTATTATATATTGTCGTCAGCCTCATGATTTTAAAACGCGTCTACTATGGAGAGGGTCTAGCCCAGCCCTATTTCGATTAGTGCCTTGCAGCATCCAGTAACTGGGTTTGGTTCCATTTGTAACCGCTAGCAGATATTGTTCACTTTGAACCTGAGCTCTCATGACTTTGGTTTTGGTTTCCTTAAAAGGTCTCATGAGAGTTTATGTTCAAAAGCGGACAATATCTACTAGTGATAGGTTTAGATTGTTACAAATGGTATCAGAGATAGACGGCCGTGTGCCAACAAGGGCGCTAGACCCCCTGGTAGACGCGTTTTAAAAACCAAACATTGAGGGGAAGCTCGAAAGGAAAAGCCCAAATAAGACAATATCTGCTAGCGGTGAGCTTGAGTTGTTACAAATACTATCAGAGCAAGACATCGTGCGGTGTGTCGGCGAGGATGATGGACCCCCAAGGGGATGGATTGTGAGATCCCACATCAGTGGGAGAGATTAACGAAACATTCCTTACTAGGATGTGGAAACCTCTCCCTAGTAGACATGTTTTAAACTTGTGAAACTAACGGTTATACGTACCGAGCTAAAACGAATCATATCTACGAGAACTCTAATAATATACATGGCAGGGCTGCGATGCATCGATACTCCTCGACAAAACGTCGCAAAACCCTGATTTCGAGAGAGACCGTCCAGGCAACCCCTTATTACGAGGCTTCGAGATAATCGACGACGCCAAATCCCAGCTCGAAGCCCAATGTCCACAAACAGTTTCTTGCGCCGACATTTTAGCCTTTGCAGCTCGAGACAGCGTCGCTACCGTCGGACAATTCACCTACGCCGTCCCGGGTGGTCGTCGGGACTCACTCATCTCCCACGGGGCCAAAGTCGCCGACAACCTCCCTTTTCCGACAACCGACATCGGATTCCTCAAACAACACTTCGAAGAACGAGGGCTGTCGCTAAGAGACATGGTGGCGCTTTCTGGGGCACATTCCATCGGAAGGACAGCGTGTGCAGAATTTTCCGACCGGCTTTTCTTTTTCAACGGCGTTGACCAAAACAGCACCGACCCGACTTTGGACCCGAAATTTGCGGCCTTTTTGAAAGAGAAGTGCCCGTTGGGTAGTGGGTTTGATAAGACGGCGGATTTGGACAACGTGACGACAAATCGATTGGACGTTCAGTATTTTGAGAATTTGAAGAGGAATTTGGGGGTTTTGTCGTCGGATCAGGCGCTGGCAAGTGACTCTCTTACGGCGGCGATCGTGACGAGATACCAGAAGAATAGAGTGGTTTGGATGAGAGATTTCGCGGCGGCGATGGTGAAGATGGGGAAGCTGCAGGTTTTGACCGGAACTCAAGGGGAGATTAGAAAGAATTGCCATTTTAGAAATTAGCTTCTTCGAGCTCTGTGTTTGAAATTATTGAATGTGGCTCGGTTTTAATAATTATGTGTTGGATATGGTGTACGATCGAAATATGTCGAAACAAACAGATTAAGAATCACTCGAAAAAAGAGAGCTTTTTGAGCTGACGAACCTTAAGCACATATGCTTTTTAACTCTTAGTGGTTGATGTAAATTGTCATGTATTTGAATTGTCATAATTCTAATTTATTTTTGTTATTAAATCTTGTTTAATTCATAACCCTTTTTATTAATATTACCTTTTAATCCGTTAACGTATGAGAATTAGTTTGTCTAGTATTGTTTTGTGATTACAGTGATTCATATAGTGATTACAGTGATTGGCCACATTTGGCCACCCGTGGATATAGTGATTGTTAGACGAACACGACTCTCCACAATGGTATGATATTGTACACTTTGAGCCTAAGCTCTCATGGCTTTGCTTTGGGCTTCCCCAAAAGGACTCATTCCAATGGAGTTAGTATTCCTCACTTCGACGTGGGACTTCCATCATCCAACAGTGATTACAATGATTGGCCACATGTGGATATAGTGATTACAGTGATTGGCTACCACCTGTAGATATAGTGATTACAGTGATTGGCTACCACTCGTGGATATGGAAATTTATTCTTTTCTGAACTGCGTAAATGTTTGTTTAATTTCTATTTGTGGGTGTGTGAGATTGATCTTGCTTATGCTTTTGCTAGAACAATTGGGTATCATAACATTTTGGGTATGGCACTTGGGTACAACAAGTGGTATCATATCATGAAGATTGTAGCATTAGGACACAATAGTTGTAAGCATTTGAGATTTTCAATTCTGTTGGTTGTCGTAGCTGTGAAAAAATAGAATATTTAAAATCAATGAATGAATTTGAACAAAACAAGAGAATTGTTGTTGTTCCTATGAGAAGCTTAATTGGGTGATCAAATTAAATGTCTGAAATCAATTCACAAAGCTACAATGGCGCCTGATCTCCCCTTGTGATCCTGTAAGAACGTCAATGGAACCCATTTTAACCATGGCGTTTCCAAAATTAGTAGCCCATTTAGACCCATACCTCGCATTATCCATCACCATTTTCTTGGTGGAAGAGCTACTCAACAATGTCTGATCGGAGCTCAACACCCCACGACGGTTCTTCAATTCAACATAGTACCAATTATCCAAACGATTACGGCTAAAAAACTCGAGCGCCACCGCCGGTTGCTCGCTCCGGCCACCGCCATTAGGCGGCGCGCACTTGGTCTTCAAGTACTCTGCATATGAGGGGTCCATGGAAGGGTCTTGTGGGTGCGTTGCGTTGAAGGAATAAAGGCGGTTGGAGAAGGCGGGGCAGTGAGCTACTCCAATGGAGTGGGCGCCGGAAAGTGTCACCATCTCCGCCGCGGACAGCCCTTTGTTGGCGAAGGACTTGATGAGTTGGTCGGCGTTGGAAGAGGGTGTCGGGAGGGTTGAAGCTTCTTGCTTTATTGAGATACGGCCGTCGCGGCGGCCGGCTGGCACTGTGTAATTGATGGCTCCGACTCTATAGGCAGTGTCGCGGGCAGCGAAGGCAAGAATGTCGGCGCAGGACACGGTGTTGGGACATATGGCCTCGAGTTGGGCCTTGGCTTCGTCGATTACCTCGAAACCTCGTAAGCTTGGGAAGTTTGCTGGATGGTCTCTTTCTGCTTGGTTTTTGGGTGTGGATTTCAGCAGCACTGACCCATCGCAACCCTGAAATTGCACTCCCCAAAAACAAATATGAATCACTATTAAATCAATAATGAATAGAATCAAATAATAATCAACATGTGAAATTTCTTAATATATATATATAATAGTACGGAGACGAGATTGGGCAAGGTCGGTGTCAGATCCCACATCGGTTGGAGTGGAGAATAAAGCATTCTTTACAAGGATGTGGAAACCTCTCCATTGAGGGAAATCGGGGAATCTTGGAATGCAAAGCCCAAAGAGGACAATATCTACTAGCGGTAGACTTCGGTCATTACAAGCAATGTGCTAGCGAGGAGGCTGAGCTCCGAAAGGGAGTGGACACGAGGCGGTGTGCCAACAAGGATGTTGGGCCTTGAATGGGTGAATTGAGGGGGGAGGGGTCCACATCGATTGAAGAAGGGAACGAGTGTCAGCGAGGACGTTGACCTTAGAGTGGGTGAATTGTAAGATCCCACATCGGTTAGAGAGGGGAACAAAACATGGAAACCTTTCCCCTAGGAGATATATTTTAAAACCTCGAGGGAAGTCCGAAAGGGAAAGCCAAAAGAAGATAATATCTGCTAGCGATGAAATTGAACTGTTGTAGTCAGAGTGGGGACAAGGACTAGAAATACGACTCCATTTCTATTTTTACTAAATATTTGGAACAGTAATCAAATGGGTTTTTAAAAGAAAACTTAAGAAGCTTACTCTAACGAAACAATCATGGAAGTGCATTCGAATGAGGCCTGCAGCAACGCCGGGGTTATGAGAGATAGCTTGGTTGACAACACTCTTGATAATCGCCTCGGCATCAGAACAAGATGAACGGTAGAAACCGACACGTAGGGTGGCCGAAGCAAAATTAGAGAGAAAGATGAAGAAGAAGTAGATGGTACAAGGAATTGAAGAAGAAGAAGAAGCCATTGAAGGTGAAAGAATGAGAAAATGAGAGGAATAAGAAGAAGATGAAGGTGATAGCGTAGTTATAGGGAGAGGGTTTCTTATGCTAAACGAAAGCGTGTGTGTGATTATATAAGTTTATGAAGTTTTGTAGTAATGATGATTCATAATCGAGTTGGCGCTAGCAAAGCCTTAGTGGGAGATTTTAAGTTTTGTGGGGTAGTAGGTAGACACACACAATATACCAAACATTTGCATCTTGACCATGTTCTTTCTAACCTTCTTGTTTCAAAGGAATGGTTCGAATACGAAATCAAAACCATCTTTCAAACGTCACGAGCTTTGAAAATTTTGAACAATAGATCAAAAGTTCGAATCTTCAAATACAAACAACATCATAGAATAACAGTAGTTGGCTCTAGGCTTGCTCGATGATAGTGCGTTGTTCCTTGGTGACAATTTGTTAGTTTTCGAAGGCATAATACTATTGAACATGGTGGCAAGCTATCTCGATCAAAGCAAAAATGGTGCTTTGCAGGTACGTATTATAGATCTACAAACTCTGGTCTTTAGGAAATGTAATTTGTGTTTTGTATACCATTTTTATCGTACTTTATGTATATATTTTTTTAGAAATCGAACCAATTTTCTAAATTTTAAAAACTAAAAAAGAAGATAGTTTAAAGAAACAACGGTTGGAGAGGAGAATGAAACATTCTTTACAAGGGTGTGGAAACCTCTCTCTAGCATATGCATTTTAAAAACCTTGAGGGGAAGCTTAAAAGAGAAAATTCAAAGAGGACAATATCGGTTAGCAATGAACTTGGGCTGTTACAAATGATATCAGAGCCAGACACAGGGCGATGTGTCAACGAGGAGGTTGAGCCCCAAAGGGGGTGGACATAAGACTGTGTGCCAGTAAGAATGTTGGGCTCCAAAGGGGGGTGGATTGGATTGGAGGATCCCATATTAATTGGAAAAGGGAATGAGTGCCAGCCAGGACGTTGTGCTCCGAGGGGATTGTGAGATCCTACATCATTTAGGGAGGAGAACGAAGTATTCTTTATAAGGGTATGGAAACCTCTCTCTAGCAGACGCGTTTTAAAAACCTTGAGAGAAAGACCAAAGAGGACAATATCTCCTAGCGGTGGGATTAGGCCCGTTACAATATTAAATAATTTACACATTATACATACTAATGTCTACATGGTAAGAACAAATTTGTTCATGGAATATAATACTCACAACAGGAGAAGCAGCAGAAAGTATACAACAACTTCAGCATTCACAAATCTCAATCAGATTATTACCTTAGCCAAAGGTCTTTTCACTGCTGTAACACATGTACAGAAAGCCATCGTCGTCCTTGTATGATTCGTACACGGTACTCATTAAGCTAGCTGCAAAATTTGAGGGCAATTGTTTAGGATTAAAACGACTTGTTGCACGAGAATGCACGTAAAAATGGGCAGCAGCATCAGCTCAAATGTAATCCTATGTCCTAACCCTACCTGTTTGAGGCAAAGTATTCTTTACAAATACAAAGAGAGCTTTTCCAGGTGCTAGACGAAGCCTGGTGCTCAGGACATGGATGAATTGGCCAACAGACATGTCTCGAGGAATGAGGTACCTTTAGTCAATAACAAAACAAAAGACATTCAACAGACAAACCAAAACTAATTGACACAATATGTCATGTTATTTTAGGATCACAACTGGCTTTCAAATGTAAACCTAGGCAACATGTACAAAACCCCTGTTCAGATCCCATAGTTCTGCAGAAATTCAATGAAAATCGTATCTTACGAGACGAGAAAACGATGGAATACAACGTGTAAGACACTATGTGAGACTATGTTTTAATTTCCAAATGTGTAAATAAATAAATACCATGATGTTATTTTNTTGAATGGGTGAATTGAGGGGGGAGGGGTCCACATCGATTGAAGAAGGGAACGAGTGTCAGCGAGGACGTTGACCTTAGAGTGGGTGAATTGTAAGATCCCACATCGGTTAGAGAGGGGAACAAAACATGGAAACCTTTCCCCTAGGAGATATATTTTAAAACCTCGAGGGAAGTCCGAAAGGGAAAGCCAAAAGAAGATAATATCTGCTAGCGATGAAATTGAACTGTTGTAGTCAGAGTGGGGACAAGGACTAGAAATACGACTCCATTTCTATTTTTACTAAATATTTGGAACAGTAATCAAATGGGTTTTTAAAAGAAAACTTAAGAAGCTTACTCTAACGAAACAATCATGGAAGTGCATTCGAATGAGGCCTGCAGCAACGCCGGGGTTATGAGAGATAGCTTGGTTGACAACACTCTTGATAATCGCCTCGGCATCAGAACAAGATGAACGGTAGAAACCGACACGTAGGGTGGCCGAAGCAAAATTAGAGAGAAAGATGAAGAAGAAGTAGATGGTACAAGGAATTGAAGAAGAAGAAGAAGCCATTGAAGGTGAAAGAATGAGAAAATGAGAGGAATAAGAAGAAGATGAAGGTGATAGCGTAGTTATAGGGAGAGGGTTTCTTATGCTAAACGAAAGCGTGTGTGTGATTATATAAGTTTATGAAGTTTTGTAGTAATGATGATTCATAATCGAGTTGGCGCTAGCAAAGCCTTAGTGGGAGATTTTAAGTTTTGTGGGGTAGTAGGTAGACACACACAATATACCAAACATTTGCATCTTGACCATGTTCTTTCTAACCTTCTTGTTTCAAAGGAATGGTTCGAATACGAAATCAAAACCATCTTTCAAACGTCACGAGCTTTGAAAATTTTGAACAATAGATCAAAAGTTCGAATCTTCAAATACAAACAACATCATAGAATAACAGTAGTTGGCTCTAGGCTTGCTCGATGATAGTGCGTTGTTCCTTGGTGACAATTTGTTAGTTTTCGAAGGCATAATACTATTGAACATGGTGGCAAGCTATCTCGATCAAAGCAAAAATGGTGCTTTGCAGGTACGTATTATAGATCTACAAACTCTGGTCTTTAGGAAATGTAATTTGTGTTTTGTATACCATTTTTATCGTACTTTATGTATATATTTTTTTAGAAATCGAACCAATTTTCTAAATTTTAAAAACTAAAAAAGAAGATAGTTTAAAGAAACAACGGTTGGAGAGGAGAATGAAACATTCTTTACAAGGGTGTGGAAACCTCTCTCTAGCATATGCATTTTAAAAACCTTGAGGGGAAGCTTAAAAGAGAAAATTCAAAGAGGACAATATCGGTTAGCAATGAACTTGGGCTGTTACAAATGATATCAGAGCCAGACACAGGGCGATGTGTCAACGAGGAGGTTGAGCCCCAAAGGGGGTGGACATAAGACTGTGTGCCAGTAAGAATGTTGGGCTCCAAAGGGGGGTGGATTGGATTGGAGGATCCCATATTAATTGGAAAAGGGAATGAGTGCCAGCCAGGACGTTGTGCTCCGAGGGGATTGTGAGATCCTACATCATTTAGGGAGGAGAACGAAGTATTCTTTATAAGGGTATGGAAACCTCTCTCTAGCAGACGCGTTTTAAAAACCTTGAGAGAAAGACCAAAGAGGACAATATCTCCTAGCGGTGGGATTAGGCCCGTTACAATATTAAATAATTTACACATTATACATACTAATGTCTACATGGTAAGAACAAATTTGTTCATGGAATATAATACTCACAACAGGAGAAGCAGCAGAAAGTATACAACAACTTCAGCATTCACAAATCTCAATCAGATTATTACCTTAGCCAAAGGTCTTTTCACTGCTGTAACACATGTACAGAAAGCCATCGTCGTCCTTGTATGATTCGTACACGGTACTCATTAAGCTAGCTGCAAAATTTGAGGGCAATTGTTTAGGATTAAAACGACTTGTTGCACGAGAATGCACGTAAAAATGGGCAGCAGCATCAGCTCAAATGTAATCCTATGTCCTAACCCTACCTGTTTGAGGCAAAGTATTCTTTACAAATACAAAGAGAGCTTTTCCAGGTGCTAGACGAAGCCTGGTGCTCAGGACATGGATGAATTGGCCAACAGACATGTCTCGAGGAATGAGGTACCTTTAGTCAATAACAAAACAAAAGACATTCAACAGACAAACCAAAACTAATTGACACAATATGTCATGTTATTTTAGGATCACAACTGGCTTTCAAATGTAAACCTAGGCAACATGTACAAAACCCCTGTTCAGATCCCATAGTTCTGCAGAAATTCAATGAAAATCGTATCTTACGAGACGAGAAAACGATGGAATACAACGTGTAAGACACTATGTGAGACTATGTTTTAATTTCCAAATGTGTAAATAAATAAATACCATGATGTTATTTTTTTTGGGGAGGATGATCATGTGATAGATAGCCAGAAAAATAAGACAGACAAGAACAAACATTAACAATCTCGAAGAAAGAGAGCNGTACACGGTACTCATTAAGCTAGCTGCAAAATTTGAGGGCAATTGTTTAGGATTAAAACGACTTGTTGCACGAGAATGCACGTAAAAATGGGCAGCAGCATCAGCTCAAATGTAATCCTATGTCCTAACCCTACCTGTTTGAGGCAAAGTATTCTTTACAAATACAAAGAGAGCTTTTCCAGGTGCTAGACGAAGCCTGGTGCTCAGGACATGGATGAATTGGCCAACAGACATGTCTCGAGGAATGAGGTACCTTTAGTCAATAACAAAACAAAAGACATTCAACAGACAAACCAAAACTAATTGACACAATATGTCATGTTATTTTAGGATCACAACTGGCTTTCAAATGTAAACCTAGGCAACATGTACAAAACCCCTGTTCAGATCCCATAGTTCTGCAGAAATTCAATGAAAATCGTATCTTACGAGACGAGAAAACGATGGAATACAACGTGTAAGACACTATGTGAGACTATGTTTTAATTTCCAAATGTGTAAATAAATAAATACCATGATGTTATTTTTTTTGGGGAGGATGATCATGTGATAGATAGCCAGAAAAATAAGACAGACAAGAACAAACATTAACAATCTCGAAGAAAGAGAGCCTATAGCACCATACGTACAGGGTTAAAATCGAGACCCTAATTTAGAAATTCAATGAAAATCGTATCTTACGAGATGAGAAAACGATGGAATACAACATGTAAGACACTATCTGAGACTATGTTTTAATTTCCAAATGTGTAAATAAATAAATACNCGAAGCCTGGTGCTCAGGACATGGATGAATTGGCCAACAGACATGTCTCGAGGAATGAGGTACCTTTAGTCAATAACAAAACAAAAGACATTCAACAGACAAACCAAAACTAATTGACACAATATGTCATGTTATTTTAGGATCACAACTGGCTTTCAAATGTAAACCTAGGCAACATGTACAAAACCCCTGTTCAGATCCCATAGTTCTGCAGAAATTCAATGAAAATCGTATCTTACGAGACGAGAAAACGATGGAATACAACGTGTAAGACACTATGTGAGACTATGTTTTAATTTCCAAATGTGTAAATAAATAAATACCATGATGTTATTTTTTTTGGGGAGGATGATCATGTGATAGACAGACAAGAACAAACATTAACAATCTCGAAGAAAGAGAGCCTATAGCACCATACGTACAGGGTTAAAACCGAGACCCTAATTTGGAAACTCTGATTGGGCCGTTTGAAAAAAAAGTGAGTCACAATCGATAATTTTTCGACAATTTTGTGAGGAACATTGAAATTCGACGATTTCGACGCTTACGATCGACAGCCAGCACCCAAAAATGGTTTCTCAAACATTAACAAGAACAAACATGTTAAGAGTGTAATGCAAAGGTGATGGTGTCTGTTTCCATTCAATTGATTTTCAGAGAGAGGTACATGAAATTAGGAGAACTGAAACATTGAGGAAGCTTAGATATGCAGGAAGAACTTACTTCTTCTTTTCCATCTCAGGAAATTCACATTTCTCATATCTCTCGACAATTACCTGCAATGATACTCAAAAAGAACATCAAAAGGAAAACCATTAAATCACTTTCATGGATTTGGAGGAAATGAAGAACAGCAATCTAGCATTTACACCTCAAAAATATAAGAACATCACATAATTGAGTCTGCACATTAACTTCAGTGATATTGTTTTTTAGGAACAAAAATAGTGATTTGCTTCCTTCTATAGCTCTGTCCAAGCCTACCAAAATTGAAATCGCCTTGGCATCGCTTGATACAAAGAACAATCAGCTTCTATCCACGAGTTGAACAAAAATCCGGAAACAATTTTGTTCTTAGATAACAAAGAAAACATTGACTAAAATCATCTGATAACTTCAGCATTTCATTTCCTGAAAGAATTTATCTGAAAAGCATCCCCCATAACAAATTGCGCGAACAATCTCTAAGAAAAAAAACAAAAAAATCATAACGATAACGCTTCAACCAAGAGGAAACAAAGATAAACGCCTAAGGATTGGACACCTGCAGACTTTCTGAGTTACCTATTTCCACCAAATTCATAAATTCACCAACATCTATAATTTCTAAACAAAATGCAACAATACGAATCTTCTCAAATAAGAAACGCATAATGTGAGAATTTGGCAACTTACGGGGACTCGATCCGGATACTTGATCAAGATTTCGAACGACTCCTCCGATCGTTGTACTACGAAAAATTCAACGCCATGATTCAATAAGGATCTCCAAAAGTATCAAACTAAGAGAAAAATTGATGAAAAATAACGAAAATCATCTTGAATTTTAAGCCAAAAAAGTTTCATACCATAGGAGAACTCGTTCTTGAAGGATTTGGCTTTACCCATCAGAGCTCTCTGTTTGCAATGCCGTCCCAATGGATTAAAAAACGACAATAGTAGAGGAGATAATACATTATTATATTTACCTTAAATTTCAATTCAACTCAACAAGCGGGGATAGCTCAGTTGGGAGAGCGTCAGACTGAAGATCTGAAGGTCGCGTGTTCGATCCACGCTCACCGCAATGGCTTTTGCTTTTTACCAATGTTTTTCACCTTCTTTGAGAGTTTAATTGTAGTGATATAATATTGTCTTTCATCAGGTCATCAAGCGGGGATAGCTCAGTTGGGAGAGCGTCAGACTGAAGATCTGAAGGTCGCGTGTTCGATCCACGCTCACCGCAATGGCTTTTGCTTTTTACCAATGTTTTTCACCTTCTTTGAGAGTTTAATTGTAGTGATATAATATTGTCTTTCATCAGGTCATCAAGCGGGGATAGCTCAGTTGGGAGAGCGTCAGACTGAAGATCTGAAGGTCGCGTGTTCGATCCACGCTCACCGCAATTGATTTTTATGTTTTGAAATGACGAATGTACCCTTCTTTAGAGAGAGTGTGTGATGCTAACGCTGGACGCAATATTGTCTTTTCACCAAATATTTTCTGCTTCGTGTAAATTACCAGCTGTCTTTTTCTCGTTTATCCCTAAATATTTTCTCTCGCAATTTTCAATTTTATTAAATTTAAATATAAATACTTTTTGAAATTTTTATCCTGATTTAATAAAAATAAATAAATAAATTCCAAAAAAAAAAAAAATCAAATCTTAGACAAATTGAGTCCTATATTCAATCTACATCTAATATTCCTTAAATTAAAGTTATAATTATAATTTTATAAAATTAAAATCGAGATTTCTCTCTGTTAGTTAAACCAAGATGGAAATGGGATTTCTCGTCCCAGTTCCCGCTCTCAATCCTTCCAAATTTCCGCTCTGACCACCCCGCTTACTATATATATGTTACCTTCTTTCTTTACTCAGTAAACAAACATATAAACGTATGAAAAACTATGTTGTAATATTAAAATTTGAGTTTTCAGTAGAAATATAGATTGAAATAGGAGTCGGAACACGAAAAAAAAAAATTTATTGTGCTAAGTTGAAATTTTATACAAAAAGAATAGATTCATTTGCACAAAGTCATATTCATTGAATTTAAAAAGTAAAAAAAAAAATATAGTATGAAAATCATAATATTCCTAATTTTTTAGGCTAATTAATATTAATAATATATTATATTAATAAATAAACTCTATTAAACGAACAGGACTCTCCACTTTAAATATAAGTTCTCATGGTTTTATTTTGGGCTTCTCAAAAAGCCTCATACTAATGAAGAGTGTATTCTTTGATTATAAACGTATGATCATTCCCTAAATTAACCAATGTGGGACACTCTCATCCAACAAACTTAACTTTTAAGTTGAACCAAAGCCGATCGGGTCTAAAGCCAAGCCTACTTGGCAAAGGCGAACCCAACAAAGGTCCTTGGCTAACCATAAGAGGCTAACCCAAACTTTCTCCCACAGAAAGAAAGAGACTAGGAACCTTAGGTTAAAGTTCAATATAAATTTTGAACCGCGTGTTTCTTATCATATTAACCAAGTTTGACTTAGTATCGTACAAATGTACAGAGTTTTCTATATTTGTAGGCATTGTTTGTCGGTTATTGCTTCCCTTCGAATGTACCTCTTGAACTTAGTCCTCTCTTAAATGCATTGTCGAAGGGTTCTCAGTATGGTTGGTCCACGTGACAAGAAAGGCACCTACGTCGAAGGTGGGCCCGTAGGCTTTAGATCCTACTCAAGTCACATGCCCAACCTACAAAATAATTCAATTCGTAGATGTGATCGAATAAGATATTTATAAGATGAAAAACTGACTCGAAATAGAGTTCAACTAACAAAAGTATTAATAAATTTCTTATTTATTTTCATAGCAAATCGATAACACGAAGATTTTCAGTCCTCTACTTTACCAACTGAGCAATACCGGTCATTTCCGACACATTAGACATATTTTCAATAGCAGATTTGAACTAGTGACACGAAGATTTTCAGTCATCTACTCTACCAACTAAGCGATACCGGCCATTTCCGACACATTAGACGTATTTTCAACACCATATTTGAATCGGTGACATGAAGATTTTCAGTCCTCTACTCTACCAACTAAGCAATACAGGCCATTTCCGACACATTAGACGTATTTTCAATAGCAAATTTGAACCAATGACACAAAAACTTTTAGTACTCTGCTCTACCAACTGAGCGATACCGGTCATTTCCGACATATTAAACATATTTTCAATAGCATATTTGAACCAATGACACGAAGACTTTCAGTCCTCTGCTCTACCAACTAAGCGATACCGGCCATTTCTGACACATTAGACGTATTTTCAATAGCATATTGGAACCGGTGACACAAAAAATTTCAGTCCTCTACTCTACCGACTGAGCGATACCGACCATTTCCGACACATTAGACGTATTTGCAACACCATATTTGAACTGGTGACACAAAAATTTTCAATCCTCTGCTCTACCAACTGAGCGATACCGACCATTTCAGACACATTATCTTTATTTTCATGACGCGTGATCCGAAAGCTAGCATTAATTCACACGGCTTTAGATTATGAAATTAAAAGGGATTTTAAAGTGTGAAAATGTTGTTTTGTTTTAAAAAAGAAAAAAAAAAATTAAAAAAAATGATATATAAACAGAGAAATTGAAGAATTGAGTGTGTCGGTGGAGATCTGAAGAAAATGAACGTCCAAATGTCGGCAAAAAAAAAAAAAAAAAAAAAAAAAAAAAAAAAAA